>NC_068545.1:8970370-9130370 GCF_026212275.2 Microplitis demolitor
AATCCCTACTTATCTACAATAAAGACAACCCATAATTATCCTGTAATGACCAATAGCTGTGACGTTTTGGTAAAAAAGTTGACGAAAACCTCATCACTATTTCCACTACCATCAAAATAAATTTTGAGCTCCACCCGAAAAAATTTTTTGTATAAAATTTATATCTTATGAAAACAATGCTTAAATAAATTTACATACATATATCTTAATGATTTTTTTTATTTAAATTTTGATAAAATTATAATTGAAGCTTTTCCATATAAAGAAATACAAATTATTAAGCTTTTAAATA
This sequence comes from Microplitis demolitor, assembly GCF_026212275.2. NCBI lineage: Eukaryota > Metazoa > Arthropoda > Insecta > Hymenoptera > Braconidae > Microplitis > Microplitis demolitor. Next base: position 8,970,663 of record NC_068545.1, read on the forward strand.
TACGATTTCAACAGATCTCAAAACTGATTATTTACATACTTAAGTTTGATACATGAGAAGTTTGTTAATTTCATTGGTTTTTAATCTAATTCAAATATTTTTCTCATATACAACAATCATTTATGATTTAATTGAATAATATGTTGAATATAATATTTAATGGTTATTTGTAGAGAAGATAATTAGTGATAATTCGTTTATTTTTTTAACATTGTTATCAATACAATCAGTTGGAAGTTTTTTAATTCTATCTTAAAACAGAGTAGCATTTTTTAGTGGATTATTAATTTTCAACTAAAAATAAATTGTCATTATACGTTTGAGTTTATGTAAGATAAGGGTCTTATTTGTATAGAGGCCATAAAATTTCTAACTTTCGTTTCCAATACAAATAACTCATTAGAGGTTTAAATTATATTTGAATGATTTCTTATTTGTACTTATTAGTATACCTTACGTAGCAAACGTTTTCATTCAATGCAATGTTCGAAAATATTTTTTCACTAAGATTCTTATCACAACACTATAGAGAAAATATAAACTAACATAATTATGATAGTGCATCAGATTTTCATTTTAATCTTTTTGAATCAGGTGGTGCTCTCAATACCAATAATTTTATTCAATGGCGGGACTTGGAAAATGCCTTCCAAAATAGAGTAAAGACCGGTTGTGTTGTTAACCGAGGGCATATTGACTTGAGAGCATTTTTAAATGATGCAAAAGTTTTGATAATTGAAAAAATTAGTTATATTCAAAAACATGAGGGAAACCTCAAAGTAAGCGTCACTCTTTTATGCGGTTTTGAAAATGTTAAAAGTGACGTTACCAAAAAAAACTATAAATCCTTTAAAACTAGAAGCGATGAAATTTACATATCTACTTCACTTACTGATTGGTTCAATGATAGTGTATATGAGCCGCTATTGAAAAAAGTTGAAGAATTCAATCAGAAAGATTCAGGATGGAGTTTGAGTGAAATTATAAACTTAATTGTAAACATATCACGATACGCTCCACTGCAAGTTGGTTTTTCAACATATGTGAATCTACCCCAAGATATCAAACTCAAAAAGGCTGTTCTAAACATCAAGAATCATGATGTCTACTGCTTTCTTTGGTGCATCAAAGCTGCATTGTTTCCAGCAAAAAATAACCACCCTGAAAAAGTGTTATCATATCAACATGTGGATGCAGTTTTTAACCATCAAGGTATTAGATTTCCGATATCTCTCAAAGATATCCCTAAATTTGAAAAACAACAATTTAAAGATCAACGTTTACGGTATAGAATCAGAAACTGTAAAAAATAAAGAAGATAATTTAGATAATAATATTACAGTTCTTTTATATTTAAGTGTAAGTAGTTCTACTAAAAAAACTATTCATTTATTAATGGTCGAGACAGAAATTACTTTGTATGACGATGACGAAAATCCTGAAAGTTATCAACCTATACATCATTTTGCTCTGATTGAAAATCTCTCTAGATTAGTTAAAAGTCAACTTACAAAATGTCAATCAAAATTATGGTTTTGCGATCGATGTTTAAATCATTTTAGATTTGAACATTCACTTGAGAAACACAAGCCAGATTGCTTGAAATATAACAAAGTAAGAATGAGATTACCGAAGCGAGATGAAGATAAAGTGTTAAGTTTAAAAAATTTAAAGCATAAGGATCCTGTACCTTATGTAGTATATGCTGACCTGGAATGTACGCTTGAGATTGAGACTAATGATACGCAAAGGCATATTCCTCACAGTCTTGCCTATTTTCTGCATTTTAGTTATGACAGTTCATTATCGAGGTTTAAAATCAATCGTTCAGTTGATTGTATCAGATGGTTTTTAAGAAAATTAGAAATTCTAGGTAGAAAAGTTAACACTTATTTAAAAAATAATGTTAAAATGTTACCACTTACTGCAGATGAACAATATTATCATAATAATTCAAAAGCTTGTCACATCTGTGGAAAATTATTTAAGTCAGCTGGTGAAATAAGGTGCCGCGACCATTGTCATTTTACGGGGAGATATAGAGGTCCTACCCATAATGCATGTAATTTAAATTATAAACGGAGTCATACTTTTCCTGTTATTTTTCATAATCTATCTGGTTGTGATTCACATTTCATAATTAGGTCATTATCTACAGTTTTCGATGGTCAAATCAGTATTTTACCAATTAATAAAGAAAATATATTGCATTCACCAAGTCAATAAAAAATACATTTGTGAAGTTGAGATTTATAGACTCTTTTCGTTTTATGGCATCAAGTATTGAAAAATTAGCTTTATATCTTGACAATGGGGATAAGAAAATTACACAAAAATATTATTCTGACTCACAGCAATTTCAATTAGCTATACGTAAAGGTGTATTTCCCTATGAATACATTGATTCAATTGATAAGCTTGACGATACTAAATTACCCGACAAAAAATTATTTTATTCCAAACTTAATGATTGTGATATTTCAGACGAAGATTACAATCATGCCAAACAAGTTTGAAATAAATTTAATATAAATACCCTTGGCGAATATTCCGATTTATATTTGAAAACTGACGTCTTATTACTAGCTGATATATTTGAGAATTTCCGTAGCAGTTGTTACAAAACATTTGAGTTAGATCCATTGCATTATTACACTGCACCGGGACTTGCTTTTGATGCTATGCTTAAGCTCACAGATGTAAAACTAGATTTATTAGATGATCCCGAGATGATATTATTCTTTGAAAAAGGCATAAGAGGTGGTGTTTCTCAATGTACAAATCGATATGCAAAAGCTAATAATCGAGTTATGGGTGAAGATTTTGATCAAAGCAAAGATGAATCTTATCTCATGTATTATGATGTAAATAATTTATACGGAGCAGCTATGAGTATGCCTTTGCCCCAAGATTCTTTTGAGTGGATACATGAGGATATTGATGTACCAAATGTTAGTAAATTTTTTAATGATAATAAGTCAATTGGATATATTTTAGAAGTAGATTTAAAATATCCTATAGAATTACATGATGAGCATAAAGATTTACCTTTGTGCTCCGAACATTTTATACCGCCAGGCAGTAAATATTCAAAATTAGCTACAACACTTTATTCTAAGGAGAAATATGTTATTCATTATAAAAATTTAAAACAGTGTCTTAATTTAGAAATGAAGCTTGTAAAAGTTCATCGAGTCTTGAAATTTAAACAATCAGCTTGGTTAAAGCCATCTATCGATAAAAATACTGATTGTCGCAAAATAGCAAAAAATGAATTTGAAAAGAACTTTTACAAGCTTATGAATAATGCAGTGTTCGGTAAAACTATGGAAAATGTTCGAAAATATAAAGATGTGAGAATGGTAAGCAAGTGGGAGGGTAGATATGGAGCAAAATCTCTAATAGCAAAACCGAATTTCCATAGTTTTACAATTTTCGATAAAAACCTAGTCATAATAGAATTAAAGAGAGTAAATCTATACTTTGATAAACCAATTTACATTGGTTTTAGCATCTTAGACTTATCAAAAACTTTTATTTATGAATTTCACTATAACTATATTAAGAAAAATTTTAATCGTCATGAATCAAAATTATTATACACTGATACTGATAGTTTAATTTATCAATTTAATGTACCCAATATGTATGACACCATCAAACGTGATATCGGAAAATTCGATACCTCTGACTACCCACCAAATAATGTTTACAACATTCCATTAAAAAATAAAAAAGTGATTAGACTTATGAAAGATGAGTGTAATGGTCAAATTATTACCGATTTCATTGGGTTACGAGCAAAACTTTATGCATTTAAAATCTATCAGAATAAAATGGCTAAAAAGAGAGCTAAGGGAGTCAAAGGGTCCACTTTACGAAAGATCACGTTTGATGATTTTAAGGCTTGTCTGGTGGATCATCTAAACATACCAAAACATCAATATTTGATTAGAAGTAGTAATCATGAAGTGAAAATAATTAAACAAAGTAAATTAGCATTAAGTTGGTGTGATAATAAAAGGAAATTAAGTGACACCTCAACTGATACTTTACCTTGGGGTTATAAAGTATCAAATAAAAAGATAAAACTAAATAATAATAATGTAGATAAATGTAATTCATTCTAAGTTTTGTAAAAATAAATTTGAATCAATAAATATGGTTAATAGAAAGTCAGAATTGTTTATTATTATTTTTTTATTTATTAATTCTATAAAAATACATAATAATTTTATTAATCAGACTTATTAATCCAGCTATTATGTGAATTATCAAATTCTAACCATTTAACATACATTTTACTTCCATGCTTTTTAATTATTTTCTCAACTAGATATACATCTGGATACTTGACTTTACTGAGTTCTTCTGCATAGAATCCTCTTTCTATCGGTTGATCCTGATGATCAATCAGTTTGTAAGTTGTTGGATTCGTTTTTTGTATTTTTTTAATTGTGAAAATTTCAGTCGTCCAGTTTGGTGTGTAGCCCTTTTCAAAAACATGTTTATACTTGCTTACTCGAACTTTATCTTCAACTTTGAATTTATTTTGTTTTCGCGCCTGTTCACTTTGAAGAGGTTTGTAAATTGTCTGAAGTTTATGTTTTTCATTACCAACAGTTACATTGGCAGGTTTCATTTTTATTGTTCGATGTTTCGTGAGGTTATAATTATCGATTAAGTCTTCAAGTATATCGATCCATTTGTAATTTCCACGTGCTGTAAACTCACGCCACATTTTATTTTTAAGTGTTCGATTGAAACGTTCACATATGGAGGCCTTCAAATTACTAAACGTTGAGTACATATGAATCCCATAATGTTTCATGAGATCTTTGAACTCTTTATTATAAAATTCTTTGCCCTGATCAACATGAAGATGTTTAGGTTTCCGCCTTTGCTGTAATACAGACTTCATAGAGTTTCTGACGTCACTGCCACTTTTACTTTTGATTGGAACTGCCCAAGCATACTTTGAAAAAATATCTATAATTGTAAGTAGATATTTATATCCACTATTAGCCGTAGAGTATGGTATCATCTCAACCAAGTCAGCTTGCCAAGTCTCATCAAGTCCACGAATGTCAACATGCCGACGAAGATAAATTTTTCGAGCCTGTTTGTGGAGCTCTTGGGCTATTACTTTTTTTTTATTTTCCATTTTTTTCAAGTATAGATACTCTACGCTCAATATCAGCTAATATTTGACCATCACTGATTCGTTTTTTTTTAATTTCATGTTTTAAAGCTTTAGAATTCTCAACTAATGTTCTCAACGGTGTCACAATAGGTTTAAACATTTCATTTGCAGTCTGTTCAGAAGTGTTTTTATCAACTTTTAATATTTTATGCTTTTGTCTTATCGCATCACTAATTTTAGTTATTTGGAGCAGCATATCTTTCTGCTCAGACATATTTCTACACGCCATGTTTACACACTTGAATGCCCTTTAAGACTGTGTCAATTTATATAGAGATGATTAACTTATACTTATAAAACAGTCAAAACCTTTTCTATAACGTCCATTATTCAATTCACTATCCTTGTCAATAACAACAAATTCGTGTTTATTATCACGTTTCTTATCATTCCAGCATGCTGAACATAAATCTTTGAATTCACTGTACGGCATATCTGTATTCACATGATCATCATATATGTGCTTTAAATTCATTTCATCTTGACGGAAAAGGACAATTAATTAATGTAACGGAACCTAAGTTCACCTCCGCCAACCGGAAGCCGATACCACGCCCTTTTGAGCATAGTCGCGCTGCGTAATCACCTCTCTTCTACTATAATATTATAAAAGCGAAATGTGAGCATAAGCTCACATTAGCTTACCCATTAGGCATGCAGTGCATGTGGGTGCCTCACCAACAACCACCACGAGACCGTCCTTACTTGGACCCAAACACTCCTCCCATCTCAGGAAATAGAGAGACTCTGGTCGAAGTGGGGCTTGGATTGGGCCCCCCATGGTACTAATTCCATGTATTGGTGGACATGCTGCAGAATAAGTGTTGAGTTACAGCTTGCACTCAATTACCCCAAAAAGAGTTTCTTCCACATTATACTCACTCGGGTTTCTGACAGCAGTTAAATAAACTTGCCCTCGATTATTATTACCGAGTAATTATCACTATATGCTAGTGATAGTATTGTGTACGGACTATTACCCTTAGAATTTTAAGACGTTCAAAAGGGGACGGCTTCGCCCACGCAGAGGTACCTATTGGCTTCCTGCAACCACGGAGTTGCCGCATGTTACGGGTGCAAGACATGCGGGCACCGCTAACGGTTGGAGTACTGCTCCCAGAACCCGCGAAGAGGGTGGGACTTGCTAGTTCGGCGCCCCCTAGAGAGCGCCAAAACCATTTCTGGGACGGAAAAGTACAAGAAAATTGGCATTGTCGCGTATCAGGTGTTTTGGTATACGCGTATAGGTTTGACAGAGATAAAAGCTATCAACATTTTTGTGTCGTCCCATACAAAAATATGCTCTAACATGATCTTGCTTCTCACAAGCGACGTCATCGAATATCATAAGAGAATTCAGTTGTGCATCATCTGGATTTACAACTGATTCATGATCATTAAATGGGAAGTATCCGACTCCTTCTATAGGCTGTAATGCTGATTCTAAGAATTTATATTTAGGCTGATTTAGTGATTTAGAGTATACATAAATGTTCTCAAATCTCAAGCCATTAGAATGAGTAATCAATGCAAGAAGCGCATTTGTTTTCCTACAATTTGATGGTCCACAAAGGACTGCTCGAACAGTATTCGGTAGCAGCGCGCCATGACGTTTTTGGATTTTTTTCTCATCACCTTGAATTATGTGATCAAAATTGATCACAGGTAATTTAGCTGTCTGTTTTTCAAACTTCATTTTGAATTATGTTTTTAAGAACACTAATTACTATGTAAATCCGCTGATGACTCAATTCTAACTCAACAATATACTTATAAGTATCGAGTATTTATATGATCGAGATTAGTCATAGATCGACAATAGCTAAGAGTAGACCTATCAGTAAAGTCACAACTGAGCGTGGTAAAGGTTTTGTCAACAGTGGTATAAATAAACTACCAATAGAATTACATGTACCGGGATATCAATACTGTGGACCTGGTACGAAATTAGCAAAAAGACTAGCTCGAGGTGATCCGGGAGTAAATCCTCTAGACCGAGCATGTAAAGCGCATGACATTGCTTATTCTAAAAATCCTGACAATGTGGCAGCACGTTATGCGGCTGATAAAGATCTTGCTGAAAAAGCTTTACAACGTCTTCATGCAAAAGATGCCAGCCTTGGTGAAAAAGCCGTGGCTTATGGAGTTAATAAAACCATGAGAGTGAAGAGAAGTTTGGGTATGGGCATGAAAAAGATGGATGCCGTTAAAAAGGAGTTGAAAATAAAGAAGGAGAAGTCTAGAAGAAATGGTAAAAAGAAAAAGAAGACATTAAAGAAAACAAAAAAACTTGTTCCTATCAGGCAAATTATAAAATCAGCTAAAAAAACTATGAATGAGGGTGTACTCATTTCATCGTTTGAGTCGGCATTACGGGGTGCTCGTGATGCTGTAAAAATTGTTGGTGGGAAAAAAAATATACGATCATCACGTATATTACCAATACCACCATTAAAAGTGGGTGGATTGTTACCATTTTTAATACCAATTCTTGCTGGCTTAAGTGCTACTGGTGCATTAGCTGGGGGCGCTGCTGGTATCGCTAAAGCTGTAAATGCTGCTAAGACTGCTAAACGTAAATTGGAGGAGACTAAACAGCATAATTCAACAATGAAAGCTATAGCCCTGGGTAAAGGGTTATACTTGTCACCGTACAAGACTGGAATGGGATTATATTTGAGCCCCCCACCAAAAAACATGTAACGCTACCTCATCGAGCTCTCACCAATTTCGATTTAATCGAGTATGCAAAAGATTTAAAAATTCCATATTTCCGAGGTGTTTTCATGAGAAATAATTTACCAAAGTCTGGTCCGTGGAAAAAAGAGTCAGCAATCATAAATCTCGATGATAAAAATGGTCGTGGAACTCATTGGGTTGCATACAAGAAGAATGGCAATGATGCCATCTATTTTGACAGCTTTGGTAACCTCCAACCACCAAATGATCTCATGAAATATCTCGATGTTGGTAGCGTTAAATATGATCATCAGAAGTATCAAGATTATGATACCGTTATATGTGGACATTTGTGTTTAAAATTCCTCAATAATGAACTATAAATGTTGTGGTTTGATTGATATGTGTTAGTCATGGCTGATTCGTTAACGCTAACACTATCTGGAGCTACCTCCATATTGGAAGCTCAATATTTTCCACCAATTGAATAATCACCAGAAAAAATTTATGTATTGGGACTTGTGGAATTGTTAACATCCAATTCTATACCTAATATTGATAAAGGTTGTAATAAGTTCTATTTACCCAGCGTAAATAGAAAGGCGGCAGATAAAGTTATAACAATACCAACCGGAAGTTATGAACTACGTGACATTGAAAAGTATTTAATAAAGGAATTACCTGAGGATGTAGAATTGAGTATCAAAGCAAATAACAATGAATTACATAGTGAAATTAAATGTAATCGAATTGTAAATTTTGAACCGAAAGAATCAATCGCATCATTCTTGGGATTTGGAAATCGTCGACTTGAACCGAACCTTATACACAAATCTGATTTACCAATAAAGATCCTCAAAATCAATGCACTGCGAGTGCAATATTACTAATGGTGCATATATGAATAGCCATAAAGTTCACACAGTTCATGAGTTTTTCCCAAGTGTTGCACCCGGATATAAGATCATTGAAGTCCGATCTCACATCATTTACTTACCAGTCGCAGTACAGTCAATACACAATCTTCAGCTGCGCATTGTTGATCAAGATGGGAATTTAGTGAATTTTCGTGGTGAAACGATTACAATAAGATTGCACATAAAATCAGTGAGATAATGGGGATTGTATTTGATAAAAAGATTGGTAGCAGCTATAAAAGTGGATCATCATGTCTGAAGCCCATCAGTTATCGTGCTCCTGTCAGAGTGCTAACACCTCAGAACGTGGAATTCCTCAAAAATCTAGGATTAAAATTACGTGGAAGATTGGAAAAATAAGAAAACTTAATTTGTGCTGCATCATATTACCATGGCGGAAATCTTAGACATCTCAGAAACCAATCATCTTTGATGAATCAATTTCTCACTATGAGATTCATTCACATCAACCTTATGCATCATCAACATTTAACGATAGTGATGAAATTAGAATCAGTATTCAACATCAAGACTTATGCATCCTACCAAGCAAAAGTTCTCTGCACATTTGTGGAAGATTTGTAAAAGAAGATGGTACCGGCGCAGGTGCAACTATGAACTTATTCAATATGGCTATTTGTCATATGTTTGAAGAAATACGCTATGAATTAAATGCCGTTGAAATTGATAGATGTAAAAATGTGGGTCTTACAAGTATCATGAAAAATTATATATCATTGAGTCCTGGGCAACTCAATTTACTGGAGAATGCTGGATGGTTGATCAGTAATGACAGTAAATTAACTAATGACAATGGATATTTCAACATTTCTATACCACTAAGTTACATACTTGGATTTGCTGAAGATTATAATCGTATTATCATGAATGCTAAACATGAATTGATTCTTATAAGATCAAATTCTGATGTTATACATACATACATACACCTGCTGCCGCTGGTGATAACGCTGAAATAGTGAAAGTTCTTCTCAATAAGGTAGAATGGAATGTCCCATACGTCACAATGTCGGACAAGCAAAAAATTCAAGCACTCAACTTTATTGCTAATGATCCAGCTATATCAATAAGCTTTCGCACATGGCAATTGTATGAATACCCACTACTCTCTCGAACAACGAAACATGTTTGGCCAATCAAGACTTCGACACAATTGGAAAAGCCACGATATGTGATCCTAGGATTTCAAACTGCTAGAAAAAATGTTGTAACGAAAAACGCCAGTAAATTCGATCATTGTAATATCAGAGATGTAAAGCTATTTCTCAATTCTTAAAGTTATCCATATGGAAATTTAAATCTAAACATTAGTGGTAATCAGTATGCTTTAATATATGATATGTATACTAATTTTCAAATGTCATACTATAATAAAGAATCGAAACCATTATTGACAAAAGCTGAATATTTGCAACAAGCGCCACTCTATATTATCGACTGTTCGAAACAAAATGAATCTATTAAATCTGGACCAGTTGATATTCGTCTTGAGTTTGAATCTGATGAACAGTTTCCGGATCAAACATCTGCATATTGTCTTATTTTACATGATCGTATAATTGTATATAATCCATTAAGTAGTACTGTAAGAAAATTAACTTAAAACATATATTGTATTGAGGAGAAGGAGGAGGAAGATTAAAGAAATCAAACTCACTTTAATTATAGTTATTGTGTTTTTATTTATATCATACCTTTTAATCTACATTATTTTTAATTAGTATAAGTAGTTTTAAAATCTACAGACATGTAGAGTTTACATATTAATTGATTTTCAATAATTATCTTTCATGTTTTTGCATGTAGTACAATATTTTTTTAATGGATAAAGCCATATTCCTGGAATATCGTGGCTCGAAGCTGATAGTGGGTTATGTTTGTTGCAAAATGAATAGTCCATTAATTTTTGATTATATTTTAAATGCTCTGGAAGTGTATCCCATACAAATTTAATTTGTGATTTTGCAAAACGTAAAATGAACAAATCATCAAGTCATGCTATGTCAGTGACATCCATTTTCCTCAAATCATTTAGTAGGTAAAATAGTTGAACAGACTTTTCATAGGATTTCCCAACACCCCAATACTTCAAAAACCAGTGCTTGAGTTGTTGTGTTGTACCAAATGCACATGCGAAATGACCTTTTTTTGTTTGTTTGATGCGATGCAAACATCGCGGTTTGTTGAGTTCTTCTAAGCAATCTAATGAAAAATGTCGCATCAATTGTAGATCATTGATTGGAACAGTAAAATCGATTATTCTTTCAAGTCTCTCCCTCGCCTGTGCTCCTTGGACATAAAAGAAGCGCACTTTTTTATTAATTCGGTCATTATTAGATTGAATGAATCATATGGTGTATTGCCTGTATCCCACATAATTCCGTGTCGATCACCGTTTTCGTCTTCACTTTCACGAATAACCGTAGTATTTATATATTCCATGGGTGGTTGAAATAGCCAATACTGACTATGATACAATCCATTAGTATATTTGGTATTGTTTATATCAATAAAACACATCTCCTTTACAACAAATGTGCAATCCGGCATTTCAAACCCATCAAAGTCGATTATCAGCTCCATTGTTTATTTATTTATTGATCATGCGATTTTCCAACTTTTCCGATTTTCTTATGAGATTTACTAATTCTATTAAGCAATCAATTTTATGAATTGCATCTGGGCATGTAGTTTGAGCTCGAATCCAATCCAAAATGTATGGATGTCGAACAAATAACTCAAAAATCAGATCATTGAACTTAGCCATAAGCACAGATAGAAAACGATTCAGTTAAACACATTTAACCACTAACTTTACGCACACACTAAGACGTATACTGTACAAACCTGTTAGATGAATAGAGGTTTTATAATACAAACCCCACTACGATTTTGGTGGAAAAATGGGGAAAAAATAGATAAATATCAGATAAAAGTGTAAATTTTCAGAAAACAAATGATTCATTTGTTATAAACAAAAAAGTGAAAGTTGTTGAAGATAAGATGAGGTGAAACATGCGTTAATAAGTGAAAAACACGTCATTTGTTAAAAAAATACCCCTCCCCCTCATCTTTCCACGTATTTTAAAGTTTAATCTTGAAACATTTAAGCATTATGATAATAGCATACGTCAATTTCCCACCTAAATTTGAAAAATACCCCCACTCCAACGCCCTCTACATCCTTCTTTATGAACCATATCAATCCCATACCCCCACCCCATATTCCAAGCCCCAAACCTGCAGTATCAATCTCATACCCCCCTACCCAATCCCACATCCCCCTTCCCTCAGGCCCACTCCCCACCAAATCGACTAAAAAATGCTACTAGCGCCCTCTCTCGGGTGCCGGTATAGAAGATCAACAGAAAGCGCTACTAGCGCCTCCTACCTCAACTGTCGGTATGGAAGATTACCCCAGCCCCCACTTATTCATGATGGTATTGCAGATCCCTGTTGTGGGAGGTGAAACATCCCTGTTTATCTACTGATATAAATTCCAGCTGTCTGAATTTGAAGATTTATCTTCGTTATGAAAAGGGAGAAAAATCTATGTTGTAAAGAATTAAGAAGATTTTTCATTCTTAGGGTGGGAGTCTTATGGCTCTGTACATTATTTTCACGGTCACTTCCAAAAGTGCTGACAGAGATGTTCTTATGCGCGCTATTGACGGCATGACTACTTATTGCTTAACTTTTCTCAGAGCGCAATAATATCAGTTGCAGCATCACCTGCAATCGTTGACTACCAGTAGTCAGACAGAAAGAAAGACCGAAAGAATTAAGAATATTTACGAAATTATTTATTAAGAATAACTTTGATTTAAATAGAATAAGTGTATCATTCCTTAGTTTTAAATGATTAGAAATATGATTATCATAGTTTGCAATGATACCTGAATTATTTTCAATAAATAGATAAATAATTCTAATAAATAAATAAATACTATGTACAATTGATATTATGAAAATTAAATTTTTTTTTTGTTAAAAATAAAAAAAAATAAAAATGTAAATTAATTTAGTTCCAAACCCATCGCTAAATAGAGAATTTAGTTCATATGTACGGCGGAATCATAAATGCTTAAGTACTAATCGCATAACCGATACTCTGTACTCTTACCTGACTCTTCAATGTTGCACTAGCTGAAGTTTTGATGAACCTACCTCGACTCTAGTCCACTGGGAAAATTGAGAGGTAAGTTCGCAAAACCAGATAAATCCCTGGAAGAAGCAACACTCTGGTGCTGCTTTTGCCAAGGAATAATCCTGGAATATACACAATATTTTCACTTTCTGTTAAAATATTGTAGGTTAACACATACCGAGTAGGTGGCGCAAGAAGGATCCTATCAGCTCGTGCCTGGGAATCGTCTTGTTAGAAACTCAAGGAAGGAGTCTAGTTGCCAAGGGAAGGGGGCTTAGCTTTGATTCAAATAGTTCGCGATTCTTTAATTTAACGCGACACACGGTAATAAATATAAACGGTCGGTAAAGTAGAAATCTCTCTTATACGAGGCTTATGTACCTACTTAATTAATAAAATATCTCTTATCGATAAAGCAGTTATCCTTACTTATTAATCATTTAATTCATTAATTTGTTTCTTTAATTTTAATTGTAATACAAAACTTGAATTAAGGGTTATTAAAAGATGCTTAATCTATTAAATTTATCGTTGTGTTTTCATTTGTAAACTAAGGCAGATAATTAATTGATCAATAAGATATTTATATAATATTACATTAATTCTCTCTAAATTTATTCAAACAAATTCCTAAACGATCCTGGACACCGACGAGCTAATCCAAGCTGGGACTTTACACGTTACAAGTTGTAAGACATTTAAATCAATTTACTATCATGATATTTGTAATACATTGAAAGTGAAGTTCTCTATGCTATTTCTCAATAAATAAGTAAAACTTAATTAAAACAAAAATTCGAGTGTCGTTATTATTCAAGAAGATACCAAAAAATTCCCAAGGCAGAACAAATCACATAAAGATATGTATATCTGGGAAAAAATGATATTTACTAATTACACATGTAATAACCTATATATGATTAGAGCTAAAAATTGGCAGGATCTGATGATATGTAATTATACATAATCATGCATGAACGAATTTACATGAAAAAAATATAGTATTGGTTAACTGCTATTTTGCTAAGGGATCACCCATTCATCTAATATATTACTTTGATGCTGTTCAATTTTGAATATCGCGCATCTGTCGTCTGCTTCTTCAGTCTGCTTTACACTTATAAGTATTTACAATCTATAGCATATTACTTAAATCAAATGATCAAATTCATACATCCTACATAAATAATGCACCAAATATGATCAAATCTCATCCCATTAGTGTTCTATATAAAATTGTAAGTTTCTTTAACATAACCTGCTCATGAGACCATAGAAATTTATACATGAAAATCACGAAACTCAGTTAGTAATATTTAATTATAATTAAAATTTTAAAATAAATCCCATATATCAGGCTGGATCAGACATGGACAGGTATGATCAGGCCTGAGGGTGTTTAACGCTTCAGACATGAACAGACATGGACAAATATAATCAGGACTGATCATACATGAACAGGCATGCTCAGGTATAATTTCCGGCATGATTGTACATGAACAGGCAAGGTCAGGTCTGATCATTTTTTCCCAGGAGGTTATTTTGATGTGAATATTTTGTCGCGGTTATTTTGTCACCGATGATTTTGTCAAAAATTATTTTGTTGCAATCATTTTATCTTGGTTATTCTGTCGCGGTTATTTTGTAACAGAACCACCTAAGCCTATTGCTATGGTGGTCGATGTTCTTACGGTAGACTGGTCAGACATAGTTTTTTACGCCTTTCCACCTTTCTCTTTTATCTTGAAGACCTCAGTAAAATAAAAACATAATGCTGAGGACATACTGATAGTACCAGATTGGCCAAAGTAGCCATAGTACGCTATATTTAAGTCTACGGTTAGAAGTAAGGTAATTCCGTTTGAACCAGATGATAATCGCCTATTATCTTTATGCAGATCAAGACATCATATGAGTCAACTAGCTCTATTAGCAGACAGAGTATCAGAGACGCATACTTAAAGAAAAGTGTCCTTCAAAAGGCAATTGACATAGTATTAGCTTCATCAACAGCGGGTATATTTCAGCAGTACAACACTGACTTGAACCAATGGTATGTATTCTGTGAATCAACCAGTGTAAACTTATTCAATTCAAATCAGGAAACACTCTTAAAATTTTCAACTAAAAAGCTTGAAGAAAGCGCTCTCTCTTGGGTCGTTAAATAACTATAAATCAGCAGTCTCTTTGATATCAAACAACAAATTTGGAAAGCATCTCATGTTCACCAGATTTCTGAGGGGTGTATTTAAACCTAGACCTACAGTACCAAAATATTTATGCACGTAGGACGTCTTTAACAGTTTCAAACTATGTTGAAAAAAGTATCCATTGAAAGACCTATCTTTGTCAACAGTTACAAAGAAGCTAGTAATATTATTAAAATTAAGTACAGCTCACAGAGCACAAACTCTTGCAAGTATCAAAATAACCAGCGTCATAAATCATACTAATTTAATTCAGATAAGAATTAGAGATTCGATTAAGACATCAGCGCCTGGTAAAGCGCAAACAATCCTGATAATTCCAATATTTCCTCAAAGGCCAGGACTATGTGTGACAACGACACTTCTATACTATTTGAAGATATTGTCTAAAATCCGAAGGAATAAAGACAAATTATTACTTTCTCCTAAAAAACCATTCAAAGAAATAGGGTGCTAGTCAGTCGGCGCATAAAAGCTGTTTTCAAGGAAAATGGAGTAGATACAGCAATATCCACTGCTCACTCAACAAGACACGTATCAACTTCAGCTACATTAACAGGAAGAATAAATTACAATAATTAAAATATTTAGCAATATAATCAGAGAATCAAACGAGCCTGCCGAAGACAAGCGAAATTCGATCATAATCACATAAAGACTTTCATTCGTAACGATTACAATCCCTCTCAAAAATTAAAATAATTAAATTTTGTGCCTACCCAAAGAAATCCGATAATTTTTCGAATCCTCAACTTAACTATTTCTAAATATATGAGACAGTTGAGGGGTAGTTGTAGCAACACAGGTTATATATATTTTGTTAACAAACACTCGAAACGTTGTAGCATCTAGCGTACATGGGGATAACTACATGTTTCAATATTTTGATTCTTATAGTAATCTCGACAAACGAGGCTCTTCATAGAATTGTGATCGAACTTCGCTATCGGCGAGCTCGGATGGTCCTTCAATTTTCACTGAGTTAACTAATGAATCAAATTAATACTTTGTAATTAACGTTGTTTAATTTTTAAATATGATAAAATTTAGGTGCTCTCGATTTTTAAGTCGCATATCGACTATTGAAAAAATATATTTTCACTGCGTTCGCTCTTTTAAGTACGATATTATTTGCTTGAAATCATACTTTTCTTTTATAACATAACACAAAAAAAAGCATTGAAACGTACTCTATATTTTTTTTTTTACCAAACAGTTGGCTGTTCAATAAAACGTACATTAAAAGGGAATTTAAATAAGCTCACACGATACATACATGACATTGGATCTTCCTGAATCGCGTAAAAGGCAACATGTTTGAAAGCAAGATTGTATTAGGGAAAAAGAGGTAGATATATAAATATATAAGAACAAAGCATGTTAAGACAAGTCCCAAAAAATAAACGGCCAATAAATATTGTATAATTTATTGGCAAGGCCACTAGACGCTCATTCGGTGGGAATCAAAGCATTTCGGGTGTGTGTTGTCAGCGAAATCCCGAGCTTGAAAACCTCAAAGAAAACCGCTCACAACGGGTTCTAGGTATATATATATATAGATATATCTTTTGTACGTCTGTCTAAATTCCAATCAACGGGTTTTATAGCTGCTATTTCAGCGACAAAACTTGTTTAATAGTGCAATCATAAGCTTTAAATTAATAATAACAATAGTAATACTGAAACAGTACTGATCATTTTCAATAATTATTGATATATATATATATATATATATATATATATATATATATATATATATATATATATATATATATATATATATATATGTATATATAGACATTTATGTAAATCTATTAGCCGTCATTGATCTTAACTAATTATCATAATTAACACGATATATTCGATTTCTCATTACAGACCGCCCACATCTCCAATCGATAATCTCCCACCTTTCACCTAGTATCGAGATACTGCTGAGTTATAATTTTTTATTTAATAATATTCAGATATTAACATCAATATTCTCGTGCGCTCAATTCATAATATCTCCTGTAGATAGTAAAGACCACAGGGGAATAAGCAGGGTACAAATGCTTTTTGAAAATATCTAAATGACATTCTATGGTAGGTACTATTGAAATATTGAGGTCCTGAAAATTCAAGACTTCAATCGAAATCAGTTGTTGAGAAAAGTGCAAACAATTCATAAATGAAAAGATTCTCATTTTTGGATTAAATAAACCGATCCTTGAAAAATTTAATATGTCATGCAGGCGATAAAAATCTTTCATCAGCACCATGGACCGAGTTTTAGATTTACAACTCTATGATCAAAACAATTATTATATCTTAATTGCACACCTCGAACGCGAAGCGGAGATATCGGTCTCTACTGCCGAATTTTTAATCACTCGTATTA
Source organism: Microplitis demolitor (assembly GCF_026212275.2). Lineage (NCBI taxonomy): Eukaryota > Metazoa > Arthropoda > Insecta > Hymenoptera > Braconidae > Microplitis > Microplitis demolitor. The sequence continues at coordinate 8,988,217 of NC_068545.1, forward strand.
CTCACATTAACTCTTTTTTTTTTTTACACCGTACATAGAACGAAAATTTCTTTCAAATATACGATATACGATATAATAACATCGTAATTTGTCCTATTGATTATTATAGTGGCGGACCATACCTTTAAAATCATAATTTTTACGATATAATGTAGAAAATTTCATTTAAGAAATAATACAAAGTCTGAAGCTTTTTAGTAGAAATTACGATGTGAACATAGTAAAATTGGAAGAGAAATTTTAAATGAAAGAATAAAATAATAATCGTCCAGGAGTTGAATTCAAACCCGAGCCCTTTCAAGTGCGAAGTCTCCGATGCCTTGGACCACTTGGCCACAGAACGGCTTACAAGTCCATCGTGCTTTTAAGGCCTATATGAACGATTTGAATAAACAGTCCCGGAAAAAATATTTTTCATAAAATTTCATAAAATTTCACAAAATTGTATGAAATTATATCAATGAAATTTGGTGTAATTCTGTGAAATTTTATAAAGTTTCATAAAATTTTCTGCAATTATATATAATTTTATGAAATTATATATAAGTTTATGAAAATTTATAAAGTTTTTATCGTTGTTATTGAGATCCCAAGAAATTATTGGTATCAAATTTAGTATATTTTTATGAAATTTTACAAACTTTCACAAAAGTTTATAAAATTAAAAAAAAAAAAAGGTATAATATCTTATCAGAAGCCATGAGATAATTCTATGGAATTCGATAAAATTTCGCAACAGTCCATTACATTTTTTAAAATTTTGTGAAATTTCGTGAAATGACAAAACTTCGTTTTGGTAAAATTTTATTAAGTTTTGCAGAATTTCATAAATTTTTGCAAAACTTCATAGTATGTTATAAAATTTTATCAAAATTTATAAAATTTTACATAAATTTTATGAAGATTCCAAGAACTTAGTGGTATGAAATTTCATATGTTCTTAGAAAATTTCATGCGATTATATGAAGTCTTTTGAAATATTATGAAATTCTACAAAACTTTGTGTAATTTTACTTAATTGAAGTTTTGGCCTTACATTAATGTTATAAAATTTCATTAAATTATGTAAAATTTCATGAAAATTATCTCTTGATTTCCAATTAATTTTTCAAAATATTTTTCCCATTTTATAGTTCAATAAAACTGCATAATTTCATGAAATTTCAAAAAATTTTAGAAATTCAAAAAAAATTTTTTTTACCAATACTCCTCCAGATCTTGAGTGTTATGTTCTGGCTCCAGTTATATTTAAATAAAAATTTTAGAAATTTTTTTTTGGTAGTCTCGAATTATTTATTCGCCGCGGTGGGCGAGTAAACGGTTCGAAATTTCATAGAATCATAAATAAATTAATCAATCGTTACTTAGTTGGCAAAATTATTTTTTTTCACCGCCAACAATGTAACGGAAATCTCTTGCGATACAAGAGTCGCCGTGGCTCGCGGATAGTCTAAACAGATGACGATGGATGAGATCTGGGCCACGACGATTCTTTTATAGTAAACCTGAGATAAAACGTAAACATTTTGATAATGTATTTGTAAGGGTATGCTCTAGCTTCCCCGTACCAGGAAGTAGGGACAATCCTTCTTCAATTACTCGAGAGGACGGTGAGCACTGGATCCGTCAGTGCCTGATATAGCCAAGTATGCGGCTTGATTAGGATAGGAAGATTTTGTGTTGAAATAATTAAGCAATAAATTGAAATATAGACTAAGTTATGATATTCTAAATTATGATTAGTTTATTTAATACGCATACTTAATGTTAAATTTTCTTATAAATATAAATAATAATTTATAACTAAAATTTTCTGAAAGAATAATACTGTGCATGCGTCACAACCGTGTCTCGTGTTCTCAATGTCAGGAACACCAAAACTCAACGACCCGCGTTAAATTAATCTCTACTTTATTACAGTATATTTTATTCAAATAATGTATATAGATGATATTTAGCGGGCTTCTAATTTATTTTAATCAAAAAAATAATATATTAGTGTCGAGGGAAAAACCCGACAATTCAAATCAATCGAATGAAACAATTTTCCGCATGCACAGAAATTTGAGATCAAAAATAATAAACTAACTAAAATAAAATAAACTTTACTAAAAGACGATGAAAACTTAACTAGTAAAAGTACCCACGTGTTTGACAAACTGAATATTTTTTTGATTTACCAAAAACCTTTATGCTGAAGAACTTGCGTCTACTTGCCCCAAGTGCCTTGCCATGATGTTGATTCTACTAGACTAGTGATTAAACTTCGGAAAACACGGTAACAAACCTTAACAATATTTTTCAAGACGTCTGCCTGACACTCAACTTTGAAAATAAAATTTTTTTGCAAATGTATGAGCAATCAAGTTACTCTTGAGCGACTGCTCAGCTCGGTTAGTAGGTTGTAATTAATTTTCGAGAAATGAGTCTGACAACGAGGTGCGCTGGGCCTCTACCCCCACCATTGCGCGAAGTAATTAAAATTTGGTCGTCGCAAGGGCTAGTGCGTAAAATAATGAGGCGCGAAATTTAATTTGACTGACCTGGCAGTCGAATATCAAGCCACCCCGTCACATATTATACCAAGGAGCGACAGAATTGTCAGTGAATCACAAAATCTACTAGAGTCAAGAACTATATACAAACCTGTTGGCTTGATCCTGTCACTCGGACTTCGAGGCAAAATATATATACGTACTTTATAAAAATACGCATTCCTTATTTAAACTTTGGGTGCTGCTACCGGCAGCCTAATGCTCTCACCTATTTTGAGCGCTGATCCGGCAGCCTAAGGCTTCCTTTCCAAATCCAAAATTCACTTCGAGAACCAGGAGGTCAGGATGTGCGGTACAGCTTGGTCGCGGGATCCAAGGTGTAATCGCGGACACCAAAGGTCGTCCGAGAATTAAGTCTGAGGAAGTTCTTGTTGAGCTTTTGAGCTCATATGTTGTTGAGCTTTCGTGCTCGTGTGCTGATGAGCCGACGAGCTCGTGTGTTGTTGAACCTTCGAGCTCTGGTGGTTTAATCAACCAACTGGAATTACTTGCCCCTACGAAGAAACCAAGTCTACGGAGCTCTTCTTGTTCGCACTCAGACGAGGCATCAAGAGATTATTCGGGACGAGTTATGGAGCCCATAATCGTCATCATGGTAAATCCATAAATTTATTTCATAAAATAAAGGAAGGTCAACGGCTAACGCACCTGGGGTCTTTCGACACCCTAACGACATCAACTTTGTCAATTAAAAAATATTCTGTCTAATAAATGGCGAAGCCAGAATGTAACATTGGTGCTGTGAGCAGGATGCTGTTGAGTATCTTTTCTTTTAATTTAAACGAAGTGTTGCTACGGAAATTTTGATAGAAAGTGAACGCAAGTGTTTTTTTTTTTTTTTTTATTAAAAAGTGTTTAATATTCTTCTTCGAAAAAAAATTATTATTTTAAATTGTCACGATCACTTCTTACAAACGGGAAAAATTTTTAAATTATTTTTTGTGGAAATTTATTATTTTTTATTATTCAAATTGATAAAAAGTGGCCTACCGGTGTGTTGAGAAAGTGATTTTATTTTCCGTCGGATTGTGAGATCAATTATGGATAAAAATTCTGGCCGTCAGAAAACGTACGTGAATATTGTCATGATCGTTAGTGCTTTACAGTACGGAAACCGTTATAGAACGCTACCAAGTTGTCAAAATTTAACCTAACAAATGTATTCTAAAATCTATTCGAGGTTTGACTTTGCTGAATTAATGGTCTGTGTCAGTGTAAATAATAGAACAATAACCGTATGATTTCAAATGAGAATTGCACCTTGTTTTATCTAACGGAGGTTTATTAATCATCAATGTTTACATTATTTCTGTTCGTTATTCTTTAATGCGGTCTAGTTTGAATATGATTTGCTTCAGCATTCTCAATTGTGCAAAAAAAATAATAATTGAAATTTATCAAAGCAATCAGGTCTAATTTAAACTTTTTTTTGTAAAATTAATGATTTTCTATTTCGAGCAATCAGTTTTTCAAAACATTTATATTTATATTATGAATTAAGTAAAATGAATTTTTAATTCTTACTAAACCGCTCTCAACTTATTTAATAAAAATTATTAATTACTATTCAGTTATAATTACAATTGCTTTGATAACTTTTCTTTTAGATTATTTTATGGATTACATTAATAAATACTGAAATAATTGAGAAGGCTTAAAGAAATAATTATTTTTAAAATGGATAAACAAGGAGGACCTATGACAGAGAAGGAACTCCTCAAATTATCACTAAGACTCGATGATCAGTGTAGGTAACACGATGATCAGGAGGCAGTTTTGAAGGTACGAAACGACTTCTTATCGATCGATTAAGTTGCTGGTCGGGACCAGGAAAATAGTGAGGCAGACGCTAAATTGCAAACATTAGAAGCTGAATTACAAAAATTATGAATTTCGCTGGCGGAACGGGAACTCGAAATAAAATCACGTGAGTTGATAAGAAAGGATGAGCTTAACGATCTGGAGGTCGAAATCGACTGCGGCTCCGGGAATTGAAAGAACGTGAAGCAGAATCTAGCTGACTCATAGCGCAAGCTAGAAAAACGCAAATCGAGCGCTTCAACAAACGCGAGGCTGCGCTGGATGATTGGGAGCGCGAGTTGATGGAGACCCAGGAAAAACTGGATAAAAGAGAACGTGATCTGATCTAGAGAAAAAACGCGGTCGCTGCTCGGAAAAAGGAGTTGCAAAGTGACTCAAAATTACTGCAAAGTTCGGGCTTAGAGCTCAAGGACACAGAAAAATCCGCCGCGGCTAAGGTACACAGCGTGATTCAATAACTCAGAGAGGAGATGTCTCTGTGAAAAAATAGTGGGTCCAGCAATCATGTTAATAAACCGAGTATTACAATCAAAGACGCGTTGTCATACGCACCTACTTTTGATGGTAAAAGCACCTCAGTCTCCGACTTCATAAGATCATGCAATTGCGCTTGCTCTATGTTTGCGCTGAGCGCCGAATTTATGTTTTTGACACTTGTGCGTCAAAAATTTAAAGGCGAAGCTCGAATCACTGTCGAAAATATGGAGTACGCTAACATGAAGGAGTTCGAAAACCTCCTTCGTACCGTCTTCGATCGTCACCGTTCCGCAAAGTAGAGCTTGAGAACATTGCAATGCATTATAACGAAATATGGTTTCTTACGTCAATCGCACCCGGTCTATTTATTGTGACATTTTGCACGCATAAACAATCGAAAGGGGTGCATTAATTGAATCGAAAACATCAGAAATTGATAAGGACGCGATCTCGGTCTTTCTTAACGATATTCCACCTTTGCTTCAAGTACAATGTTTGCTAAAACCGCATAAAACGTTAGAGCAAACATACGCGTCGTCAATTGCCACGTTCAAAATGCAGCAAGAAACCGTGAAACGCTTCCAAATATCAGAAGTGGCCACAATGGCCCATGTTTAGGGTTATAAAACCGAAAACTGAAGTCGAGACAGAATCACCCGACAGAAGTTTGTCATAAATATCCAGACCTTATTAAGGAACGTTATATAAGTCCCAGATCTTCTGGAATAAATAATTTTACATTTGACAAACCTGTATGAAAATTTGTTTCATTACCGGAAAGAGACTCCCGGAGGTAATTTTGACGGGGGCTGACGGGAGTTTTTATATAAAACAAGTAATTCCGTCAACTTTAAAAGAATAATTAAAACTGTCCGTATTAGGACAGTATCGAAAATAAACAAATTTGAGTATGAGAGCGAACCATCTAAATTCAATTTAAATAAAATATCGAACCAATGATAAAATTTTCTTCAATAAATATCATTGGAGTACAGAACATTAAAGATATTACACCTGAAATAGAGCAGCACGCGTGAATTAAGGAGCTACCTAGACTTAGTATCTCAGGAGCTCATTGTAATCGGTTTACTCAAAATGAATTGAGCACTAAATTGTTTAATGATCGTATCGACGTCCCGAAAAATGATTCGCCGTTGTGGATTGTTTCAGAGGTAAACAGTTCACAACAAAAGGAAGTACAGAAATTTCAGAACTTCAATAAAAATGTAAATGGATTTGTAACGCTTGCATGCTCCAAAATTATAAAATATGTGTATTTTATCATGTTGTTTTTAAATATATATATATGATCAATTGACTTCGTCTAAAAAGGGCTTACGATTTTTTATTACTATATTAAACTTTAAAAAGTATAGCTTTAAGAAAAAAATTAAAGTTTCTCCGAATAAGAATAATTGTTGAAACAATAATAATCGTATTAATAGAATAAAGAAAGGTCAACAGCTGACGCATCTGGGGTCTATCGACAACCTAACGACGCCAACCTCGTCAATTTAAAAATATTCTGTCTAATAAATAGATAAGCCAGAATGTAACAATAGTAAATATATAAAATTTTTATATTTTGTATAATTTTATGAAATTTTACGAAATTTCATAAAATTTTATAAGATTTCATAAAATTTTTAATAAATTTATGAAAGTTCATACCAATAACTCCTTGGAATCTTGATAACAATTATGTAAAACTTTGTGAATTTTTTTGAAACTTTGTCTCCTTTTACAAAATTTTATAAAACCTTATGAAATTTTACAAAATTTTATCAAATTTCATAAAACAATATAAAAACTATCTTATGGTTTCCAATATAATTTCATGAAATTTTTTTAAATTTTGTAAATTCTTACAAAATTTTTTCAGATTTTATAAAATTTTAATAGTACGATTTTATAAAATTTAATGAAAATATTATTTCCCGTGTTATTATATTGCGTTACAGATGCCATAAGGGCGTATACCTGCAAAATACATTGCTACTAAGCCATAAGGAGGTATACAAATTTTTTTTCAGAAATTGACGTAATTACGTTCTATAAGTATAATACAGACGAAAAAAATTTTGTGTCCGGAACCATCTTGATTGTGACCTAAAAGTATGAGAATAATAAAAAACGTTCGAACTTAGGGAAATTTTTTTTGTTAGTTGAATAAAAATTTTAATTGCAAAAAAAAAAAAAAAAAAATTTTCAAGTATGTAAAAAAACGAATTGTTAGAACATTTTTTTTTTTATTAGTATTATATCCTGATAGCCAAGTTGCCCATAACATGTCAACAACCTACTGCCGCAACCCGTCGCCAAGTTGGTCGCAGAAGTTAGCATTTCCATAAGATGACGGCAATTTTCCGAGAAACTTGTCGACAACTTTCAGCTCGTGTAACTGTTACCGACAAGTTGACTACAAGTTGCTCAGAAACTTGATCACAGGTTGCAGCAGTGAACAGGTAGCCAAGTTTCTGAGCAACTTGTAGCTGTCTTGTAGTCAACAGTTACACAAACTGTTAAGTTGTTGACAACTTTTCATCACGTTGGTCGCAACTCATGTACACCAAGTTTCTGATCAGAAACTCTGGCTATCAGGATACTTTTAGAACATAATTACATCGATTCCCGAAAAAAAATCTTTTTTATACGCCCTCATGGCTCCCGGTACCAACGCTGGGAGCCATAAAGGCGTATAAAAAAAAATTGGTTTTGGAAACAATTTGTTTGTCTCTGTTATACTCATGAAATATGATTACATCAATCCCTAAAAAAAAAATCTGGGCGTCGGTTGACCCTGCGGGCCAGCCCTAAAACTTTCCGCTGTTTTCGACCTCAAAGAGCTCAATACATTAGTGTAGATATATTTTCGAGCTCTTCGAGCTCGAAAATGCTATCACATGCAATTGTTTTTTTATGATCTTTTCAAGCTCTAACAAGTTACCTGTTATGCTGAAGTTTGAAAATTTAAGAATCAAAAATCATCAATGAAGCGGTTTTTAAAATTTAGTTCCTGATTATGTCCAGTAAAATAAATGTATTGAGGCAGAAATCAATGTCAGGGATCAAAATCAAGATTTAAATAAGTTTTGACTCATGTAAGAAACAATAAAATATAAAATATCCGATAAAAATATTAAAAACTACGTTTTATCGATTTTTTTGTTGATAATATGATTTAAACTAAAAACCAAGTTCGATGACATTATATGATCGAAAGAAATCATAAAAAAGATGAGTTGGTATGATATCAGGCACATTTTAATACGTTATATTATGATTTATCCGGAAAAAATAACATAAAATGTTATTTTTTTAACTTTTCAACGCCGATATCTTTTGAACTAATCAATCGATTTTGATAGTTGACGCGGCAATTGGCGCGTTTTATTGAATTCTAGAGCTGATTAAAATTTGAAATCGATCGCGTCAGTCGTTTCGAAAATATTTAGAAAAAACCGTTTTTCACCATTTCTTTCTCCCGCGATAACAGTCGAACGAATTATCCGATTTTTAAGTTTGAGGTGGCAATCGACGCGTTTTATTGAGTACTAGAGCTGATTAGATTTTGAAGTTGATCGTATCAGTCGTTTCTGAGAAATCAATAAAAAACTAAAAAAAATTTTTTTTTTTTCGTAATTCGCAAATATTTTCGAGTCTAATCGATCAAATGATCTGAAATTTTCAGGAAAGTTGACGGCCAACAAGCTCTTTCGATTGCCACCTCAACCATCCAAATCGATTAATTAGTTAAAAAGTTACAAAGAGTTTACATACACACACACACACACACACACACACACACACACACACACACACACACACACACACACACACATACATACATACATACACACACTCGGACATCATTCTGAAAATAGTCAGAATAGCTTCCTAGGACCTCAAAACGTCGACATCTGATGAAAACTCGATTTTCGAAAATCGGAGTGAAAACAATAACTTCCCGAAATTTTTGAAAATCGTCGATTTTCTTAGCGGGAAGTTAAAAATTTGTATACGCCCTTATGACATCTATAACGCGACATGTTATATACCCCATTATGAAATTATCAGTTTCTCCAAAATTATACAAAATTTCATAAAATCTTATAAAATTATATCAAATTTCGTATGAAAGTTTAGAACTCTATATCTCGATAAGTATACCATTTATCGATTCGCGATCACGTTACTGACTCGGCGCAGTGGATAGCAGCAAGGACTTCAAATCGAAAGGACGTAGGTTCGAGGCCAGCAGTCACCGGGATTTTTTCGTCAATAAAAAATATAATTAGTCTGTCTCAGTAACGCCTTTATCCATTAGATCAATGTATAAGATCTAATTGCAATTTTTATTCTTGATCTAATATTTTTTTCCAAAAATTAATGGTGACTGTTGAATTTTATGAAATTTCACGAATTTTTGTAAAACTTTATAAAAGTTTATGAATTTTTATGAAATTATATGAATTTTTATGAAATTTAATAAAATCCCATGGATTTCGATAAAATTTTATCAAAAAAAATTTAATGTAACGGGACCGTTAGGTCCACCTCCGTTTGACGGGAGACCGATACCACGCCCTTCTGGGCATACTCGCGCTGCGTAACCCTATTTGTATATTATGACACCACCATATATTATAAAAGCGAAATATGAGCATATGCTCACATTAGCTTACCCATTAGGCATGCAGTGCATGTGAGTGCCTCACGCACAGCCACCACGAGTCCGAACTCACATGGACCCAAACACTCCTCCCATCTCAGGAAATAAAGAGACTCTGGTTGAAGTGGGGCTTGGAATGGGTCCTCCATAGTACTAGACTTCAGCTCTGGTCAACTGCTTGCGTAGGATAAGTGGTGGGATACAAGTTCTTCCCAACCCGTATGGGTTACCTCCACTTATAGTCACTAAGGATTTAAGACAAGCCAATATATACATTCGCCATCATATGTCACATAGTGTCCACTTATCTCCGAGCTTTTTGGGATGACCATTAGTGTTTTAAGTCATAAAAATGGCGGCAATAGTCCCGCTCGGGGATAAAATTTTATCAAAGCGTTTTCAGCATAAAATTTCATTGGTGTAATTTTATCAAATTTGATGAAAAAAAATTTTTCCAGAGTTATAAGTCACGAAAGCGCCTCTTAGAAAAAACGCAGTTATTCAAAAGTAAATAGAAAGATAAATTTTAGAATAAATATAGGTTTCGAATTGTAATTATAATTTCATTATTTTACGATGTTGATATTGTAATTTTTTAAATAATTTTTAATCCGAAAAGTTTTTGTTAAAATTGCGATGTTGAATAATAAAAAATTTAACCTGCATAGTAAATTTTAAAATGAGACATTTAAAAAGTGATGCTAATGAAAGTACAGTCCACAATTACTATGTTAACATCGTAAATTTTAGTGGAATTTTTTTCCCGTGTACGAATACGTTATCGAAATCACATGAATAGAAAAAAGAAATACTAATGAATAAGCCTGATGTTTTTTTTTGATATCCAACAACGCGTATTTTTATGAAAGAAAGTCCAATAAAAAAATCATATCGTAGATAACCTTTAGTATGTGGTTTATAAATTCTTTATGTGCAAGATATTTTGAATACTACTAAACATAATGATCTAATGTTTTTTTCACTTTCTTCAGAAACATGCAAAGACAGATTCGTTCAATAATCACTTTTGTAGCCGTTTTCGTTTTTTTTTTTTTTTTTTGATTGAATTATTATTTGTCCATTTCTACACGAAACAAAAAAACTCAAATAAACTATGCTATGGAGATCGCGTAAAAGTGAGACATAATTATGGGAAAATAAAATTCATTGTTTAAAAATGTTTACCTCGCGCCTATGAAGGTTGAAATAAGATACATCAAAAAGAAAAAAAAGTTACCCCCAAAGTTCCGTTGTAACCAGTTTTTTTTTTTTTTTTTTTTTTTTTTTTTTTTTTTTTTTTCAAAATTTGACTTACTTATTAACTTCTTTATCATACATGTTTTTCAATATTTTTAAAAATAAAAAATAAAATACTTTCATCAATTCTACGATGTATTACTTTAATGTAAATCACATAAATCTTAAATTCTAGAGACAAGAACCTGAATAATTACGGATATTTGTACGACGTATAACTAATTGATTATATTTCTTTTAAATTTATAATGTCACCGCGTTTAAAATATCAATATTCAGCAAAGTCCCATGCTGATTTCTGATGCTTATAAAAAATATTATTAATATTCTCTGTTACTTACGAAAGTTCTAAACTCAGTTGAAAAATAATTCGGGTTTTAGACCTCAAGTAAAAGATTTCGAGGCTTACCTTAATTTGTCCTCACCATTTAAATTGCAAATGAATAAAAATTTGGACAATTCTTATTTTGTGCGACTTTTGCATCTTTGAAGCGTAAATGAGGTTTACTTTAAGTATATATTTCTTAAAGATGAGAAAAAAACGAAGTTTGTCTCAAGTGTAATTTTTTTCAAGTTAGAATAAATTCGTGCATTTTTAAATTACTGACTATTTTTAAATTATCAATTATTATTATTATTACATTCATTTAGAGACTTTTTTTTCTAAATTTGAATAGTTACTTATACTGCATCGAAAGTGATTGAATATTAACTACATAAAAGATAATAAGTAAATATTTTGGATTTCTTTCATTATATTTTTTTCGATACTGGCTCCATTGTTGCTGGTTTTGCTTGGGTTCTGCTGTAAAGTAAATTCAAACTCCGGTTATTGATTAAAATAATTTTTAGGAAAATAAAAGTGTTAATAAATAATTGAAGTATGTCTCTCAAATAATTAACAATGCTAATTAAAAAAATTGAAAATATCCTTAAATCAGAAACAGATGTACTTACCCGCATGAAAAAAATGTATATCCTAAAATTATACTAAATAATATAACACAGCTCATAATACAATATAATAATTTATATAAGAAATCATATATATATATAAATAACTATTTTTTTGCCATTTTAATTACATAATCATATATTTTCAAAATATGCAAATATGATATATAACGTTATATGTTGATACATATTCACGCTATATGAACTCCACATATTAAAAACTATATGATAAAAACATAATTCATTTTATAATGTTAATTTATAAGCTAATATATATTATTGACTTATAAAATTTCAAGTCTAAAAGATTTATTCCAAGCCTATATAATGTTTTAAACTCAAAAAAGTTTAATTCAGTTTTTTGTAGTTAGAGTCATAGGTTGACGTCTCCTGATTAAAACGCACACTTACATATTATAACGAATGTGAAACTGATGTTTTAAAATATTTGAATAGCTAGAAAACAAATGCCTTCTTCTCTTGTTTTTATAGATGCGTGACTAAGTCAGTCAGTCATATATTGACATCTTAACAGCAAACATCTGTATATCAATAAACTATATATCTCTTTGCTTTCTTTTACTGCTGTTAATTATGGTGTTATTATTCCTAATATAAGTGTGTTATCATTGTAGTGTATAAGTGATATTAATTTAAGATACCAGTCACTACAATTTGGTGTCAGAAGTGGGATAAGTGCGCGTAACCTTCGTGTGTTGTGTGAACTTACAAATATTAAATTAAAATGAAAATATCTGTCAAAATATCGTGATGCAACGGGAAAGGCAAAGATTAAAAAGAAAACGATCGTGATTCGTTTGATGTTACTAAAGATGCAAATAATAATAAATTAAAAAATAAATTCAGTAATTAATTAAACGAGATTGGTGAAAAAAATTTTTATTAATTTGTGCTTAAGTGCTTGTGTTGATTAAAATAAATTTTGTGATGAATTAAATAAGTTTTATGAATATTAGAGTTCGCGTAGTAATATGAATAAATTTGGTGATGAATTAAATAAGTTTTGTGGATATGTTTTATAATATAGATTTCAAGTGCGTGTAATGATTTCAATGAATTCAATGATTAATTAAATAGGTGTCGTGAAAATATTTTTCACAATCGGTGTCAAAGTGCGTATTTGAATTTAATAAGAGTTATATACTACATTTAAAAAAAAAAAAAGAAAGAGTTCGTGATTAATAAATTAGTGTTGTGAAAATATTTTCATTAATTTATCCAAAGTGCGAGTAAGAGTAATTACGTGTGTAATAAAAATATAAAATAATAGTGATCGAAACATTGAATGCCGGATAGCGTTATTATTTAAAAAAAAAGAAAAAAAAAAACAGTGAAGCCGGAAAAATATTTTCTTAGCATTTATTGAGGAATTGAAGTTGAATTTATGGACAATTTAAAATTCGGATAGTTAAAAGGATTATTTGGTGATGTATCATTATTTAATAATAATAGTTAGGTAAAATTAAAAATAAAAGAATCATTATTTTATTGAACACAAATTAACTAAAAATATCGTGATATCTAACCGCTTTTTTTTTTTTTGTTTTGTAATCGATTAATGTGATTAATAAACCGGGCGTATTTGTTGATTTTGAGTTGAGGAACGATATGGGTGATTCCACCAAATAAAGTTATTTTTACAGGGCGACCCTCATCGATTTGATTCAAACCATGTGGAGTCTTTCCAAATATTAAAAAAAAAATTCTCTGAAAATTTGAGCCTTTCATATGCAGCAGTTTCAAAGTTATGATTTTTTGAATTTTTTAAAAATTTTTGTTTTCAACTTTTTAATTACTTTTTTTGAAGGAAAAAATTAAAAAAAAAAAATGAGCACATAATAGTGTTTCTTAGGAAAAATTCTCAGCTTTCCAAAGAAAATATTCATTTTTTATTTTAAGTTACAGAAGACCCTTTAAAAGTCGTTTAAAATAGGAAAAACGATTTTTATGACTGTGGCGCTTGATACATCTAATTTGATATTTTTTTCTGAAAGCTAAGACCTTTTCCGACAAAATATGTAATTTTCACGATGTGCATATTTTTTATTTGAACAAAATTAAATGAAATATTAACTCCCAATGATTAAAAAACTTTAATTCTTAGGTTTTTTGAGAATCTTGATACATTTTTAATACAAATATATCCGTGGCTATCAACAATAGGTAAGAAAATGTGTACTGCTTATGTTTCTTTCACCGTATTTGACTCTAAGTATCGTACGTCTAAAACATTTATTTTCTATAAATAGTCATTATTCCTTGATTAAAAGAAACGATTCGAAACGATTTGTAATGTTAAATGCTCATAAAAAGGGTGATTAAAAAGTATTTAAAGTATTCAAAAGCATTAAAAAGTATTAAAAATTTATTTTCCAATCGTTTTAAATCGTTTCTTTCAATAAGCGTTGGTTATAAAAGTGAAATCAACGCCGGTAAAATTTTGAATAGCCTGGATGCATAAATCTTGCGGTGTGAGGATATGTTTTCTAGTATGTATATGCAGTAAAGCTCTGAAAACAAAAATTATAAAACTATTTTTCATGATACCAGCATTAAAGCTTCAAGTTTTGGAATTAGTAATTTTAACTTTGATTCTTCGGTTTAGTTCAAAAATAATTTCAGGCTATTGATGTTATCTCCCTCAATGACATTTCTAACTTTGTCATCGTTTTATAAAAATTTGTCTAAATAATAAATAGTATTTATGGTTTCTGTTTAATTACAAATTGCAAATCAAAAGGTACGCGTACACTTATGGTTGAATACACCATCGATCTTTAATTAACTTAATTCTAACTGGCTGCTGCCACTGAAACTAATTTTTAATGCAGGTAATCATGAAAAAAATAGTGTGTAACGCGAGATGAAACACGACTTCAGATTGTAGTTATTGTCAGCATTGGCCTACGGCTTGGGCAGCCTACTTCACTCTTGTCTGATAACGTTTTGTTTCATCTCTTGCCACACAATGAACCATTACAGTTTGATAAAACTATAAAATCAACAACTTGTATTTAAATAATTATTGATTTTGTTCAAACAAAAAATATGCACATCGTGAAAATTACATATTTCGTGGGAAAAGGTCTCAGCTTTCAGAAAAAAATATCAAATTAGATGTATCAAGCGCCGCACAGTCATAAAAATCGTTTTACCTATTTTAAACGAATTTCAAAGGGTCTTCTGTAACTTAAAATAAAAAATGAATATTTTCGTTGGAAAGCTGAGAATTTTTCCTACGAAAAACTATTATGTGCTCATTTTTTTTTTTTAATTTTTTTCTTCAAAAAAAGTAATTAAAAAGTTGAAAACAAAAATTTTTAAAAAATTCAAAAAATCATAACTTTGAAACTGCTGCATATTAAAGGCTCAAATTTTCAGAGAATTTTTTTTTAATATTTGGAAAGACTCCACATGGTTTGAATCAAATCGATGAGGGTTGTCCCGTAAAAATAACTTTATTTGATGGAATGACCCATAGATAAAAAAAAAAAAAATTTTTTTATATAGATAGTCAATTTGAAAATATTTTTTTCACTGTCCTGTCGGGGCTGTGTAATGCCTCAAGTATTGAGTCAATGAATATAAATTCAAACGCATAAATAAGGAATTTTGTAAAACTACTGAGATTACTATCATGATTTAAATTAAAAAAAAAAAAGTTAATATTAACAAAAATAATTTAAAATTTTGTTTGCTTCAATGCGATTACGAAGGTCCTTATGAAATTGAAAATAAATTGAATAATGTAGTTTATAGAATTAGAAAAATTCCCAATGGAAAATATAAAATCGTACATGTAAATCGTCTTGCACCATATTGTGATCAATAAAAAGAAATGAAGAAGATGTCCAACTGGGGCCCTGAACGATCTCAGTATAGACGTTGTAAAGGATTCCCGGGATTCTGTAGTCAATTGGTAAGACTAGGATATCTCTTTCAAACTGATAGAATCGAAAGATTTGTCTGGACGACTTACTAAAGACTGGTATAGTCCTTCGGAGAGTTCTCTAGATTCTGAAAGAAATCTGGCAGAGGGCTCTGAACGATCTCAGTGGTAACGTTGTTCGGAGGATTCCCAGGATTCTATAAAGACTGGAAATGTTCTGAGTTTGAGTATATTAGCTGAAGGGAAGTCTAGCCGAGGGCCCTGAACGATTAATCGTTGAAAGGGGTTCCCGAGATTCCTCAGTCATTGATGAGAGACTGGATATTTCTTTTGATCTAAGTGAGCTCAACAAGGATCAAAAGTTTGATTCTGAGGACTTATCAATGGCTAAGCGCAACCTGACTGAAACTATGGGATCCATCCGGAGTTGACATAGTCGACGGTAATGAAAGTTTATTAATTAACAACTAACAAATAATAAGATGTAACGATGAAATATGTTTAAGTATAAAATCTAATAAATTGTTGGAGATACTCGTTTTGTTTTCTTTATTATATGCAGATAATATTTCCAATTTCATTGGGGAAGGAGAGAAGGAGTCTATTCCCAGTCCTTCAAGGAGGAGAGGAAGGAGTTTCTGTTCCCATCCCGTACCTGTTCCCATTCCCATTGAAGATCCATTATTCAAGAGGAGGATTACATTTATAATTTTATTATTTTAATTCGTTGATTAGGAAAATAGAGTCACGCGTATCGATTAACTTCTTAGCAGAATATTTTATTTTTTTATCAATTCTTAGCTCAATTAAATTATAGACTATTTTTTTATTTTTTTTATTATCTTTGCGTTAGCCTACAGAGTTGTTTTTCTGCTATAGTGTTTTTTTCCCTGTAGGGTGATAGATAGGGTGTGCTGGGACCATAGCGGAATCGAACCAAAATTGCAAATGATTTTAATTCCAATTAGGTTCGGTTTGCCTAACACAATTTTTATCGGGACGATAATTTATTGAGAAGGGGGCATTGTAACGAATGTGAAACTGATGTTTTAAAATATTTGAATAGCTAGAAAACAAATGCCTTCTTCTCTTGTTTTTTATAGATGCGCGACTAAGTCAGTCAATCTTATATTGACATCTTAACAGCAAACATCTGTTTATCAATAAACTATATATCTCTTCGCTTTCTTTTACTGTTGTTAATTGTGGTGTTATTATTTCTAATATAAGTGTGTTATCATTGTAGTGCATAAGCAATATTAATTATGAGTTGAAATACTACAATATATACTGAAATATCCGTTCTTTCTCCATTAATTTGTAGCTTTATTTCCTTTCCTGAGTTAAACTAATAAATTGAATGTTCATTTTGCCGATTAAAAAAATACTTATACTATAGATTTTTAAGTATATTATCCAATACATAATGCGATATACTATACTTTGAAATATATGTCTTGATTATATTTCGTTATAATGGAATTTATATCCGGCAAATTATATTCTTGGAATATACAATGCTCTATAATAAAATATATATTTTCTTTTATTGTTTGTTATAAGAAAAAATATACTTTCAAGCTGTATGAACAGTATATTCAAACATACATAATTTTTTGCCGTTTTATATAATTTTATATTTTCGTATATAAAATAAAAATAAAAATTTTTTTTTTTTCATGTGGGATACTATTCATTTTAACAATTTTAATATCATACAGTCTTCATTTTATTGAATTTTTTGATCTTGTCATTTCGATTTTACTGACACATGATAATAATAAAATCGTCTTGAAATTTGAATGATTGATATTCTTATAACTTCATTAATTCAAGCCAAAACAATCAGAGAATATTTCTTGGATATTTTTCAATTGAAAGTTCTTCATAGCAATGATTAAATCACTTTATTCCAGTTCTTGAAAATACAAACATAGAAATACACGATGTGAACATCCTAAGAGCTTAAATATGACTAATTTTCTTTTAGGCAAATAGGGCCCTATTAGGGCCTTATTTTCTGCATAACCTGAAATCGTCTTATTAATTATTTGATGTTTATAAATAACTATCATTATTGTTTTCAGATAAATGTTTATAATCATTTTTAATGGAAAATTACTATGATTTAACGGACCATTACTTGATGATATTGAAATAGAAGACTTATTAAATAAATTTAACATTCCAAACCCATTTGATGTATTGCAGAATTTTAATCAACAAATGGATGTATCATAAGATTTCAGTGAATATGTAAAGAGTGAAGAAATACCACTTGCTTACAAAATGAAGAACGTATTTCTTCGAAAAAATTGTATATAAGTTGATTCTATTTGCATCAACGGCTTAATATATAATCATGATATGAATTTTTGTATTTTTTAATGTGCATTTATCAATAAATACTGATTTTTCTTCGCATCAAAAACTGAATCAGTAGTTGTGACTAATTACATCTGTTGCGATCATTATTTTATTCAGTAGCAATTTTAATAATTAGAGTAGTGAAGCAATTTCCACTGATTGAATCTGTACCATTTTACTGATTCCAATAAAAAATCGATTTTTACTAATTGAATCAGTAACATTTTACTGATTTGCAATGATATACTTGGGACTATTTACATCACTGAATATTCATTGATAATCAGTGAATATTCACTGATTCAGATTAAGAGAGCACATTGTATCAACTTTCAAGTTCATTGAATTTTAAAACTAATACTCATAGACAATTTCAGTGAAAATTATTTGAAAGCTTGTGTAATACGCTTTAATTTATGACCTTAACCTTTATGTTTTGAACATTTCTTACAATAATTTAATAGCCCTGAAAATTTTTATGGAATCAAAAAATATTGAAAATATGGTTTTCATTCCTCATGACTTATGCATGTCCTATTGAAATCCAGTTTCGTCAGTTGTATTTTGAAGAAAATGGCAGTTGTAATTTGAATAAATAATAAATAATTTTAAAGAATAACCTGTCAATTCCATGGCTATTTTATATTTTAAAAGTATTTCTTTTATTATTTATGATGGTCGAAACGTACCTATACGCCTTATAATTATAACTGTTCTTGCCATCGCAATAGCGATTACAATCATGATCTCATACTAATTAAATTTTCCTTCATAAAATTATACTTCATTTACGTGAAGGTTAGTTTGGTACATTACCTATATAATGTTTTGTCAAATCAACTATCTGAAGTTCTCTATCGAAAATAGTCGTTGTCTTGTTTTACCCTCACTCTTAGAAAACAAGCTTAATTTCATATCATGACTATACACTAACATATACCACAAGATATGTATGTATAAATCTTTTGATATAGATTAATTGGAAAATCTACCTTCCATTTCGGCTGTGGAATGGCCTATTTTTTGTTATTAATTGGTGGTATTTTTTTCTTCTAATTTTAAATTGCAGTCTTCTTTACGAAATCTATTTTTAAGCGAGAAATGCTCATTTATTTATTTATTTATAATAAATATAGGGGAAGGGGGGACAAAATGGACCCCTTAAGAAATGAGGGCTTGTATGTAGTATAAATGTCAGTCCATTTTGCCCCAAGGGGTCTATTTTGCCCCGCTCTTCTCTAATAGGGGAAGGGGGGGATAGGTCACTTTAAATTTTCAGTACCTTGAATGATTTGGGGGCAAAATGGGCCCCAAAATTCAAGGGGCCCATTTTGCCCCTCTCCCCTTCCCCTTATTTATAATTTAGAAAATAAATTATTGCTATACAATAAACTTTTTTTCTTTAACTTTATGAGTATGATAAAATAATAATTTCTTGCATAAAAATAGATTTTGTATAGACGATTACAAATTAAAATTAGAAGAAAAAAGTACCACCAATTAATGACAAAAAAGTAAAAACAATAATTATACATGAAAAAAAATTATTTTTTTTTTCGAACTTTGGGAGCTTGTAACTTTTTTTATATTGTAGTTACGAGCATGACTATTCAAGACATTTTGGTAGGAAATTTGATTTCCTATTGAAATATGAATTTCAAAACTAAAAAAAACAATTTTTTTCTTTGAGTTTTCCTCGAGAAACTAAGAAACAAAATTTTCTACATGTATTTTAAAAAGGAAATTGAACTTGTAATCCGCCAGCTCAATTTTAAGCATATCGAATTGATTTTTTAGGAGGATTTTTTTTAGGTCCAAAAGAAACTTTTGAGACTATGAGACCTAAAAAACAAGAAAAATTATTTTTTTTTTGGCACACTCGAATATATATATATATATATATATATATATATATATATATATATATATATAGGATTTCGACAGCTAAAGGTTAAAAAGGTCAATCACACACAGTGCGAATAACACATGTGAAAGATATTAGTCACCGCAAGAGTAATGAGCAGGATCGATAAATCGTTCATGTCACGGTGCTCGTAATAGAACTGTAATTGCGATATTGCGTATGCAGGAGAGTCTCTCTCAGTACTTGCTATTGCCGGGGGCTAGAGAGAACCACAGCACGGTAGTTACATTGTTTCATATCTAAATATCGAGCGCAAGACCACGTCATTTCCGCCCTTTTACGCACACTCCCTTTTCCTTCCTACCACCCTCTATTACTCTCTCCTGTCATTCTACTATCTTTATATATTTACTGAATATAATAATACTCATTATAATCATCATAACGAGTAGAAACAATAATCATTATTACTAATATTTAGTAACCTCCACATTAATAGCTATTACATTGTTTCACTATTATTAATAATTGTACATATAATCAATAATTACAGACTTTAAATTGATATCTTATATATATATTATTAATTTGTTTTTGTAAAATTTAATTGAAAAGAAAAAAAAAATTTTTCCATTTGAATAACGTTAAGAAAAAATAAAAAATTCCCAGTCATTGACGCTAAATAATGTATCGTCGGACATCACGACATACCCATACAAAGTCGCCGTCAATGGAAAAAATGCCGTAGGTTGGCCGATGTCTGACTGCAGTTGCTCGGCCAAGCATTTGCAATTAGTAATGGCCCAAACCTGGTTAATCACCAGCAGCCGTTTAATTTTTCATCAAGATAGCGTAGTCAGTTCAATGTGAGTTTTTTATTAAAATTTTTGAATGTATATGTTATGTGTATATGGCATTACTGGTTTCATATATAAATATGACTTTTCGTAAAGGTAAGGACAGTCATATGAAGCTGCCGATAGCTGGCCAATGAATGGTTACTTATGACTGGCCGATTATCGGTTCGCAACGTTGGGTCACTGTTGGTGAATCAGTGGTCCATGATTGATTCTTGTTAAATGAAAAAATCTACTTATTAATTATTCAAATAACTTATAACAATCGACCTGCAGTCACTACGTGACTGTCCAAATTTCTTTACTAAATTTATAAAATACGAAGAAAAAAAGGACATGTTGCCAGAAACAATTTTAATTTGCACCAAGGAATTTTATGCATTATAAATTAATTACAAAAATTGTCTTGGGCCAAGAAAATATTTTTTTGGTCAAGAAAGAATTCCTGGGGAACCTAGATTTGGCACGTCTATATTGTCCCATGCTTTGGTCAAGAATGGGAACCTAATCCTAGCCATTCCAGCCATTACCTGAGCCTGGGCCAGGACTGGGTAAGCCTAGACTTGGCCGTTATAAGGATTATCTGCGCTTGGACCAAGGCTGGGTTCCCCTACCTTGGCCATTCAGTGGTGACCCAGGCTTGGGCCAGGACTGGGTAATCTAGCCTTGGCCGACCCAATCATTACCCGAGTTTAAGCCAAGACGAGGTTCCTCTGCCTTGATCATTCGATGGCAACCCAGACTTGGGCCAACGTAGAATTATCCAAGTTTGGGTATACCTATAGTTACCCATCCTTGGGCAAGAATTGGCTAATGCAAGTTTTTTATTCATTATTCAATCAACTTATAATTATGGTTTTTTCAATGAATAATTATTTATTTTTTAATTAAAATAAGTTTTAATTAATAAATATTTTAACGTTCCGATTGAAATTATTTACATCTAACAATTAAAATATTTTTTAGTTCGTTATTATTTGCAATCAACAACCGTAATTTTATAATTTTACTTATAAAAATTAATTTAATTAAGAAATAACTCATGAATTTGTATAGAGAACCTGCGTGACCTCGTTTATTAAACACTAGCGTTCATAGTGGCGAAAATTAGCATTTTATATGTGAGATAATATGAATTTTGTCCTGGGTAATATATGACATAAATATAAAATCTCAAATAGGTATCAATGTAAAATTTAAAAAAAAAATGTCAGATGTTATAATTATTAAAAGTGGTTTTTAAAAAATCAATATAAACGATTTATGGTTGTCCTTTGAGTGAAATCGTCAAAATTTGTGGAAAAGTAAACATGTGAAAAATGTCGAAGAGTGGAAATCTGAGCATAATAGTTTGATGAAAGCTGAAGTTATTCATCAAACTAATATTAAGCAACATTTTGAAGTTACGATTGACGTAAGTTATTACTTCATTATTTCCACTATCAATTATATATATCTAATAAAAAAATCAAACTAAATTAATTAAAATGTTTTAGATTGACATCAATCGAAATGTAGTTGACCGAATATGTACTTGCCCAGGTGGATTGGGTAAAAATTGTAAACACATTACTGTTGTCATAAAATTCATAAATTTTGGAACACCTGAATCTAAAACTAGTCATCTTTGTCAATGGAATATTCCTTTAGTATCGAAGGATATTGAAGAATATTCTAAAGGACGTAAAATTCGTGAATTAATTCCAAGAAAAGCATATGATAAAGAATATAAGCCTATGGATTTAGTTGATTTAAATTTTTTGTGTTCGTTAAGTGATATTTGGAAATCAATGAAGCTGATAGAGTCGACTAAAGTAGTTAATGGAATTATCAGAGAACTAATTAATACTGCAGTTGATACTGCATGTGCCCAAAAGTGTTTGATTATATATCATTATTTTTATAGTAGTCATAATACTTTAAAAATATATAATAGTGATATATCTTGGAAGAAAATTTTTCATGAAGTTTTTTATATTAATAATTTAATTACTTCATTGGATAATTTAGCTTATATTTTTGCTAATACGCGAGTGCAATCAGAGTGTAAAGAATGGTATAATGAACGTGCAATAAGAGTGCCAGATAGTACAGCTCATGTAATTAAAACTCGCAAATCTAAATTTGATGAATTGGCTGATTCTATGATAGTAGAAAAAAAGATGAAAGGAAAAGAGCTCCAAAGTGTATTACATGGTCTCAATAATGAAAACAAAGCTCGAGAATTATATAAAAAAATAACTGCTCTGGTGGAAATTTTTCGGACTTCTGTCTTAAAAGGTCTTTGGAACTCTGAAAAAGCTTTTAGAACTCTAGAACTGAGATTTTAAGACAGAAGTCCGAAAAATTTCCACCAGGGTGGGTTTGTTGTAGAAGAATGTGGTCTTGTTATTCAGTCTAGTCAACCATGGTTATGTGCTAGTCCTGATGGAGTGGTTGTTGTAGATAGTATACCAATTAAAATTTTAGAAATAAAATGTCTCATTACTGTGCAAAATAAACCAACATTTAATAAAAAAGGACAACTAAAACATCCTTATTTAAACTTTACTGACAATAACACAGTGTATTTACAAAAATCTCATGCTTATTATACACAGTGTCAAATATTGATGTATTGTACTGGTCTTTATGAATGTGATTTTTTTATTTGTTTTCCAAATTCGGAATATATTTTAATCACGATACCACGTGATGAAAGTTTCTTATCACAATATATTTCAAAATTGGAAAATTTTTATGTCAATAATTATATTGAAAAGTTAATTTTAAAGTATGGTCTCTAAATATTTTAATTATTATAAAATAAGAGAAATTTTATAGCAGAGAAAAGTTTATTTTATCACATGACAAGTATAAATATTAATTTTATATGATACAAAATTTTAATGAGAAAAAAAGCTTTAACTTCAATTAATGTATAATTATATGCAAATAAAAATTGGATCAAAAAAAAATAATTATAGTTCTTTTTTGGTTGTTTAAAAATAGGTTTTTGTAAGTTTGTTAAAACACAGCACATATTAACTACATCAACAATTTATGGCAAAAAATCAATAGTAATTTTATTTAGGATGCTATACACTTTGATTCGTGCAATACATCTTTCAACGTGGATTCATACACTTGCAATATTATAAGTTTCCTCTATTTCTTCTTCAGTCAAATGACGATCGTGTAAAAATGGAGGTGTAATAATTATAGCATTAGGTACATCAAGAGATTTTTTGATGTCAGGAAAACCTTGATTTGCCATCACTTCATCACCTGGCTCTAGTAGTTTTAAAAAATTACTATCATTAGTTATGAAAGGATCACTAGATCTCCCACCGTAGCACTCGGATTTAAATGAGATCATCCCTGGATGTGTTATTCCCAATGAAAATTTTACTGTGTATCCTAATTTATAATCAGAATACATATGATTTCGGACTAGCACGAGACCAGGTTGTTCGCATTTCATTTCTGTACAGTCTATAATAACTCTACAATTTGGATAATGTATCTTAAATGCTGGTGGCATAGTTTCTTGAACATCTTCTTTACTAGACCAGAAAATAAAGTTTTTTGTTTTCTGTGCTAGAATTGATGATACATCCCGGAAAATTCTAGAAATACATGTTGGGTCTACATCAAAAAATGTAGCTATTCCATCAAAAGGCAAACCCGTCTTTAGTTTGATTAAAAAAATTAATAATCTGTTTCCAACATTTATTTTTTGAATTTTTACTGGCGGCAGCATATTTAACAATAATTGGAAAACTTCTGGTGTTACTTCAGTTATAGCCGAAAGTTGTTTATCATTTTTTATTGGATTATATCCACGAAATCCTGACAAGAAAATGGGTGTATCAGGTCCACTGCTTTTATCTTTGGTAATCACATAGTTTTTTAAATTGTTAATTGATGATATTGTTGCTTGAGTTAAAACACTACTTGATTTACAATCAAAGTCACATGAAAAAACAAAATTATCACTGAAATTTTCAAATGATGACACTTGCACTGATTTATCATAAATATTATGCGTTTCCTTTATATTCACTCCTAATTGAATGTCTTCGCATAAATTATTTATTGGTTCTTGCTCATCGCTGATGAAAGATTCCGATGCTGATTTTCTTTTTTTCCAACGATTGAAACGATCCAGATTATTATTTGAAGGCTTCTGTCGTTTGTATTCAGTTGGGAAAATTGTTGGATTATATACTGGATGTCGAGGATCTTCAGATTTGTTATCACCAACAAAATGATTACTACATATTATTGAATAATTAGTAGGTTGTCATGCTGTACCATCTGAACTAGAGGAATAATGAAGTTAATATAATAATAAATAAGTAATTTATTTTTAGCACATATCAGACTTACTTTATACGATTTACTGCTTTTATCCATATTTGTCGACGTTTTAATAAATATGGTTTTAACGGAAATGAATAAAATTTTATATTTGAATTTGTTTTACCGTGAGTATAATGACATGATACTACACAGCATCCTGTATTACTAGATCTTGATCGTTTATTAATATTAATATTCATCACTACTAAGTATTAATTATGTTCCTTGTATTTTTTAGTAAAATATGGTCACCTGAATATTTATCCCATATAACTATAAATATCAGAAATTAATAATTGTTAAAAAATTAATTAATTATCAATGAATTTATCATAGAGTTTAATGTTTACAAACAGCTCATGCTCACATGAGAACTTATAAAATTCCCGAAAGAGGCGCCACCAGGCTTTATGCAGGTTCTCTATAATAAATTTTATTTTTACTAATGGTTGTAAAGCAAGATAATTAAGCTGAGTTCTTGATAAATAATCAATTAAATTTAATAAATTTTATTTTTAAAAGTTATGTAATTATGATATAAACAATACGAAATGATTTTTTTTTTAATCGATGATATTAATCGAATTGCTCTTTAAATTTTATAAAAACAAGTGGTTGTAGTAAAATAAATAAGTAGATCACATAAAAACCTCAGTTCAACATTAGTAGGTTCGTTCAGTAGCCAGCATTCAGACCCAGCAATCAGAAGGACGGCGGTTTGCACCCAGAGCCCATCAGAATTTTCACCGAGTTTTTTTCACGTCATTTACCTCACTTAAATAGTTTAAACGTTAATGATCACAAACTCTAGTACATTAATAACAATAAAATTTTGTTTAATTAAATTTATTTGTTTTGTCGATGAATGGGCCAGGTCTGGCAACCAGGCTTGGTACGATGTTATCATTCCAGACTTCTTCCAAGGCTGGCTTACAAGTTTGGCCCAGAGTTCTACATAGTCGAACCAAACCTGGGCCCGTCGTATTTTCCTGTATGGGCATCAGCCGGAAATTCAGAAAAAATTATTTTTTCATATTTTTATCATCAAATTATAAAAAATTTAAAAATAATGACAAATAAGAAATAAAGAATGGTTTTTTTTTATTTTTTATTAAATAACAATTAGTAGTTAAACAAATCAAGGGGGAACGATTTATTATACCTAAAAAAATTTTTTTTGAGTAATAATAAAACCAAAAATAGTTCTTAAGAGAAAGAAACATATTCTAATTGATGAAAAAAATTAAAAAAAAAAAAATTTCCATTTTTTGGAGAGGGGCCTCTTTGCCAAAAAAAAAACAATTTTTTTTCAGAGTTTTGGCAAAGTGTCCAGAAATTTGTTCGAAATGGGACATAAGTAAAGTGATCTGATGGTTGAAAGCCACAAAAACTAGTAATCAGCTTAGGGAGGCCGTTCTGCCCCAGTCTCCCCTACTCTTGTATCGTTAAACAAGTAATTAGCTGTTACTTATATAATTTTTGATAAAAAAAAATAAGATAAGAACCTAAAAAAGCTGAAAGACCTTTAAATATATAGGAATAATTAAAAAAAGAGGATACATAAATAAAAATAAAAAATGAAAAATTATTCATGTTATAATAAAAGTAGGTAACGAGATATTTAACGCTAATAACTAATAAGATATAAATTACTAGTTAGATCTTACTTAATTATTGCTTTGTTTCGAGTCTTTATAATTTTGAAACTGCAATCGGATAAAATATTTATACTGCTATGTAGAATATGTTATTTTAAATAATTTAAGCGAACCACGGTTCGATAGTGACCGAGTGTAAAAGAAGTCGGTTAGCAACAGTCTAAATGAGAAGTGTAAATTTGACAACTGAATAAATTTTGAGAATTTTAGAAACGTGATTGTTCGATACTTGTTACTGGATACTGAGTATTTTTTATTTTATTGTGTTACCTTTCCTCCAGCTGCAAGGATATTCTCGGTAACGCTTCAATTATGGCTGGAACTGATTGGAAATTAATGAAGCTGATCCGGTTTCTATGCTTCATATCTCATGGTATAGATGTATTTATATACTTTCTGGCGGTATATAAATTATAGTGGGGATATAACAATTATTTAATCGAATTATTTATCCTGCGATTTTAAATATACTTGTTTTCAAAATAATTATATACTTGCATTATTATTTTAATCACTGGTATTATGTAAATGTTCAATTCAAGAAGAAATATTTAATTTAATTTATTTAAAGTTTTTCGACATTGAATATTGAGTTAAATTTTAAAGATTTTGTTTTATTGATTTATTTTCTTGATACAGAGACATCACAAATAAAGGATTAACCATTAGTTTAATATGTCTTTGTATTTATTTTTAATTTTAGTGATAACTTAAAAATGGAAAATTCTTTTAATATATAAGATAAAAGCACCAATTAATGACAGGGGTACAATTATTGATATCCTATCTTATTTTAAGACATACTTAACTACCTACTATATTAATAATAGTCATATACATTTTTAAACAATCTTCATAAATTAAAAATTGAAAAAAAATTATTGTTAATGACAAATATTAAATATTTATTAATAAAAAAAATTAAATTTATTCGTGTCTATCAAAACAGCTTATGAGCGTCAATTTTCTTAACTATTCCGGTTAGAAAAGCAGTCTTTTAAAACTATGATTTTTAATTATTTTTTCCGTCTAAGCACATCAACTTTTTTTTTATAAAGAAATAAAACAAAAATTGATGGGGAAAATTAACAATATGATATAGTTAAAGTAAATTTTATGATTTTTAATTTAAAAATAGTGGATGTCAATAATTAGTTCGCAATATCAAAGTTGTATCTCATATTGACAGGTTAGTAGACAGCACCGTAACGTCTCTTTTTTTAAACATAAGTTTGTTACCAAACCTTATATGCATTCACTTTTGAATTGTTATAAAAAAAGTGATTAATCGTTTTAATTTTCGTTTGATTAAAAACGATTTTGAATAGTTTTGTGATTGAAATTCATCCAGTTAATTTAATAATAACTAATAAATTGGATATTATTTGGAGACTTTATTACATACATTTAATTCTACAGATTAATTACGCTTGCGCATTATGGGTATCAATAAGTGGAGTAACAGTATGTCAATAGTTAGATCAGTCAAGTTTTTAACCTGTCAATAATTGGTGCATCCTGGTTATTTATTTCATCACTTGAAATTAAGTAGTAAATGTAATGTATTATTATCAAGAAGTATGAATTTGATTAGTTGAAAGATTAATTAAGACAGTGTTCAAATCCAAATTCAATAATATTAATCGTTAATATGGTCAAAAAAATGAAATAATGATCGTGTCTCTTATAGTGTCAATAATTGGTGTTTTCACCTTAGAGGTAGAGGGAGAATAAAATCGAGTTATTTAAATTTATTTCAAATACTGTACATGAAGAATATTGACGCCAGGCAAATTGGGTCATATTAAATATTTTACAAATAATTTTAAAAACCTCTAAAATTATCTAAAAAATTTTTTAGGCGACACATTTTTCTTAAATTTAGATTTTTTTTTTTCGTGATTCCAAATATTTCTTTGACGGCTATAAAGACGTAGAAACACTAAAAAAATCAAACCATTGCAATTTTTTTGTAGTAACCTGATTTGCCCCCCTCCTTTCTCCTTTTATTACAATGATTTTCTCTTATGACTAACCAGCGATAGTTACTTACTGTCATACAATAATTTTAACACTAAAAGTTCTTAGTTGTACGGACTACACAAATATTGCAGCATAAAAAATAATTTGTTCATATTTACTGAACAGCGAAATGTAGATTATTTATTTCAACTTCTTTTTAATAATTTGTAATTACGGGGGTCTTTTCCCGTGTGATGGGTTTAAAAAATCGATTTTTATTTTTTTTACATAAATTGATTCCTTAACATGTGTAGAATATGCTGTTAAAGTGATTTTTGAAAATTCGAAGTTGTTTTAAAGATACAGCAGTTAAAAGCAGATATTGGGAGCGCTTATGAGTTGAGTAGTAGGAGGCCAGACCTATTGAGACGAGTTAAAAAAGCCAGAGTTGAAGCAAGAGTAGGGCAATCTACTCTGAAAGACTTTCAAGAAGAAGAGAAAGGAGTACTCTATGGACCAGGCCTCGCAGATTGATAGTAAGTAAATATTTTCATAGTTTTAACCAAACCTGAAACTTTAAACGCGTTTTTCTCAAAACTATGGTTTTCAAAGTTTCTTCCATCATATCTTGAGAACGGTTTCACCGATTCACTTCAAATTTTTAGGGTAGACTCAGCACATATAGACACACAGAATGAACTAAAATTATCCGAACATTCGCAGTATTTATATTTTTTCCGTAACGGAAAAGTAAAAGAAAAAAAAGATGAAATTCGAACTGTTTTTTCAAACCTGCCAAAAACCCTATTTTTAGTATTTGAAAATGATTCTTGCCTACTCGATGCATTTGGGCTTACAGAATAAAACGGCGTTATTATTTTTTTTTAGATAAACCGATGAGTCGGAATCATGGAGGAAGTGAGCTTACTTCTTTCGAGGTGGGTGTCTTTGGAGCAGTACAACTTACGTGGAAATGAAGATTTTTATTTCAAATTTGTTTTACATACGCCTGAAAAATTAATACATAAATCAAAAAAATCTCAAAGTTCTATCTTTTCATTGGTCGTTAAAAGAAAATTCCCAAAAAACGGAAAATAACAGGCCGTTACACGAGGGAACCTTCTTAAGTAATTATCATTAAATCATTTATTTATAACTCAATTTATATAAATATTAAGCTATATTGTGAAGTCGGAAAATTAGTAAGCAAAATAAAAAAATGAAACAGCATCTTAACTCTCGACTCGTCACAGAGCATTAATTTAAAAAGCTCCATGTGGGTGTTATGTTGCAATGTATATCCATCGTTAATATATATATATATATATATATATATATATATATATATATATATATATATATATATATATATATATCAGTAACTCAACGAGTTTTATAATAGTGAAAAATAAAATTTCTTAGTCACACACAGGCTTGCTCAGCACTTGCGACATACTGGCCAGTCCTTACGACTTAACTCACGTGTGCAACCACCGTCGCCGTTGTTTCTTGTTCTTATTCCTGTCTCTTGCCTATTGTCCTGCATGATCAATTCTTGGATATAAACCAAGTTGGGGCGTTTTATGATCTGGATCAACAATCTACTATTAAATTACCTTTACTTGATCCCGACGATTTCTTAATCTATAATAATTTATTTATATTTATTTTGAACATTAATACATCAATTAAATTAGAAAAAAAAAATCTGGAAACCAACTGACCCGACAGGCCAGCTCAGAAACTTCTCGCTGTTTTCAAGTTCTTTAAGCTGGAAAGCACTATCGTCAAAATACCTATTCGAGCTTGACGAGCTCAGCAATATCTTCTAATATATCCGATTTTATTTAATTTCAGGTATATTTGATAAGTTGCATATTGAGTTGTCCAGGAAAAATGAGGACAATTGTTATTTTGTAAATATTTTATCGCCGATATCTGATGAACTAATAGACCGATCTTGCTGTTTGAGGTGGCTTTCGACGCAGTATTTCAGTTTCTAAAGTCCAATAATTTTTGGAAAAAATCAATTAAAGCTTTTTAATTTTATTCGAAAAAAACTCTTTTTTAAAATTTTTTTGTGAACAATATCTTTTGAACAAATGATTCAAGCTAAATATATTTTGGAATCAATCTATGGAATAAGTTAGAAGTTATCCAAGAAAAAAAAAACATTTTTTTGAAGAATTTTATTTCTGAACCATCTCTGAACATACTGCAGCTATTATGCTCAATTTCTCAGAAATTGTTTGAATTAATGAGCCACTTCATACGCCACGTCAAAAAGCCGAATCGGTTCACCTTTTCAAAAGTAACAGAATATTTACATACATCCATATGTACGTGCGTACACGGAGAAAAATGTCAAGTAAATATGCCGATGCAGCACAGTAATACTTACATTACTCTAGAGTTTATGTATCAGAGCAGCAGAACACAAACTATAGAGTGATGTAAATACTACTGTGCTGCATAGGCATATTCACTTGACATTTTTCTCCGTATATGTATGCTAGCGTGTGTCATTTCAGAGCAACATTTTTAACTTCCCGCTAAAAAAAATTGCAAATTTTCAAAAATTCGGGGAGTTATTGGTTTTGGTCCGACTTTCGAATATCGAATTTCTAAGAGATCTTAACGTTTTGAGGTTCTAGGAAGCTATACGTACGTACGTATGTATGTATGTAAATATCTATAACTTTTGAACGGAAAAACCGATTTGGTCGTCAAGGTGTCATTCGACGCGGCTTGTCAATATCTAAAAGCTGAAAAAAATTGAGCTCGATCGGTAGGGCTTGTTCAGAGATATTACAAAAATAATATTTTTTTAAAAAATTTTTTTTTGAATAACTTGTAATGTACTCGATAGATTGATTCCAAAATCAAATGGTCCCTGAAACTTCATAAACCGCGTCGAATGCTACCTCAACCATCAAAATCGGTTCATTCGTTCAAGAGAAATCGTTGTCGAAAGAATTAAAAAAAAAAAATATTTTTTAAGTATTTTCGAAATTTCTCAAAAACGACTGGATAAATCGATTTTAAAATTTCATCAGTTGTAGAACTCGATAAAAGCATCGATAGCCACCTTAACCGTCTCAATCAGTTAATTCGTTCGAAAGATATCGTTGGAGAAAAAATGGCAAAAAACGTTTTTTTTTCGAAAACAAAGGCATCCAATAGTATTATCGAGCTCGAAGAGCTCGAAAATGTATTCACAACAATTTTTCGAGCTTCTTGAGCTTGAAAACAGCGGGAAGTTTTGGGGCTGGCCCGCAGGGTCAACTGACAGACCGAATTTTTTTTTTGTGTTGAACAATGATTTTTTCCACATGCACTTGAAAAAAAAAAAACGTTGCTCCGAAATGACGCACCCTAATGCACGCACGTAAGAGGGAGAGAATAAGAAAAATATTTAAATATATATTATCTAGATTGTTTTTTACTGTCATTTAAACATGGATTTAACCGCTAATATATTAGTAAATGATATTTGTAGTAACTGATTTGCTAAGTACTGGGACCCACGTGTGCCCCACGATACTAGGCGCTGGTGTGTACTAGGATTTGATTATTAATCACATGTCGAAAAATGTATGTAAACACTGGCCATTGTTCTGATTTATATTAAACAGATTGTATGCTGTATAAAGATGATTGACAAATGACTTTGATAATAGCTCATCGCTTGAATATATTTTGCGCTGTTCATAGTTGAGTAGAGTTCATTCTAACGGCTCTATTCCGGGGCAGATGGTATTTTTTATAAGATTTCGCGATAGATGAATAATTGTTTTTCAGTTCCACACGGAGAAAAAAGTATAGTAAAAATTACAATATTGTAGTAAAATTTACTGGTTGACAATTATTACATAAAAAGATATTAAAACAATTATATTTTTTACTATCTGTATAGTAAATTTTACTATAAGTATTTTCAATTAATACAGATTTAAGAATGTATAATTTCTAATACAATATAGTATTTGTTACTATACAAAGATGTCAAGAATTATTATTATGCGTAATGTATTTTTTGCTAACACGACTATATTTTTTTACTATCTGTATAGTAAATTCTACTATGTATAGATAAAATTCAAAGTTGGTGGGGATAGCATATACACATATGTATTACAAATTCTGAAACCTTTGTTCAAAGAAGACATCGGGCCGTCAGACATAGAAAAGGACTCGTGCGCGGGAGATTAGGATTCAAATCTCGGTTAAAACAAGTGATTTTTTAAAAGTAAAAATAACCACCAACACTAATAAAGATGACATGAATAACAATAATAATCAAAATGGAAGGGATTGGGTGTCAACACTCATACTGTGTGCATCGCTAGCTCACACATTCTACTTTTCTGCGAATGTTCGATGTATTTTTTCAACCAATTATAGTAGGTTTTATTATTTTGGCTGAAATTTTAATTTTTTCATTTATTCGTTCATCGTGACAGTGTTGTTATTGCTTCTGGTGTAGTTTTTAATCATATAAGCATAGGCACGTGGCATTGGAGGTTAGATCTCAATCTAGACATGTATTATTTGTGGTTAGAATATACTTTAGATACTTGGTGTCTCAGGATAGAATGCACCTTTTAGTGGTGGCCTAGAATGGACCATAAGCTACAGATGTGCTAATTTATCAGAACTGAGTGACTCCTCTGATCTCGAAACGAATTCGCCACTTAACAATCTTAATTGCCCGTCGAATCCTCTTACCGTATGCACTGTGAACCTTGCACTTAAGCCATCCGCACTCGAAAAACTAAATCCAGAACACCAGGTGAATGTCACAGATCTCTACACTCCACCTCGAACAAAACCGTGAGGTAGACCTTCAAACACAGAATCACTGGGCAAGAAACATTCTACTTCGATAAACTCTATCCTGAATTATCTATGTTCCTCCAACTCCAACCTCGAAAGGTCTAGAGAAGACGATTCATTCGTTTCCTCACCTCTAACACAACCTCAAAAGAAGTTATCTAGAGTACACTCAAGCTCACTTCTTATTCCAGTTGATATAAGGGAGACGAAAAACATGGATGCTATTCTAAAGAAACTCAACGAAATGAGAAACGAATCTTCAACGCTGATCAGCTCGCTGATAGAGGACTTGTTGGACAAAATTGAGGTATCTCGTACTGATATCGAAAGGCAATTCCAAACGATATTAAATAATCTTACCCAAGAAAACTCCCAGCTAAAAGAATCAATCGGATCTTTAGAAGCCCGTGTTAGTGTCTTCAAAACATCCTCTTCTGCCTCCACAGAAACCGTCAGGGAATTCTCGTGTTCTGCACAAGGAGATCGCCTCTGCCTCAATCAATGCTGTTGAAAAACACTCGAGAAAGAACAACATTATTGTTAAAGACTTGAATGAGACATTTTAAACAACTTCCTACAGACGAATTTTGGTGTTCCTACCTCTGTCGTCAACGTGACTCTAATTTATAAAAACAAAGACACTATTGAAGCGAAGTTTTGCGACAGCTCAGCAAAAAAAGCAATTATGGCCAAAAATTCTAATCTAAAACCACCGGTTTATATAAATCACGACCAAACCCCCTAAGAAAGCCTCATCGCCAAAAAATTGAGAGAAGAAACCCGTTGTTTAAAGCTTTTAAATAAGTTGGTCAAAGTTGGCTATCAAAAGATAACGGTGGACAACATCAGCTAAACATTTGATCCTCACCTAAATTCCATAGTTCAATTAAAGCCCGAGTCTGTGAGCCATTCCTCTAACACCACAAGCCCGAATACCGAGCGGTGCTCCTAACACAAACAAGAATTAAATCCTACTAGAACCAAATGCCTTAAACATAGTTTTTTTGAACTGCCATAATATAAACAATTTTCGAGATATGTCTCCCCTTAAGCCAAACATTATTTGCATCAGTGAAACATGGAGATCCTGAAACGATACTCCCGTAATGGGTTACTTCACGACTTGGAAATCCTCTTGGAGTAAAGCCACCAAG
Source organism: Microplitis demolitor (assembly GCF_026212275.2). Lineage (NCBI taxonomy): Eukaryota > Metazoa > Arthropoda > Insecta > Hymenoptera > Braconidae > Microplitis > Microplitis demolitor. Next base: position 9,022,905 of record NC_068545.1, read on the forward strand.
GACAAACCACAGAGCCACACAAGCGGCGGTCTTCTCACTACTTCAGACAATAGGTTCTATTTCGATACTTGGTATGGATTCATTTTACAGGTTTAGACTACATCAGCAACCTTACCGTCAACCATATTATTACTTAATCAGACCATTTGCCGGTGACTCTCTCCCTTAAACTAACGTCCACCATAGTGTCTCTTTCTACACCGGAGTCTTTCTAACCACAGCTCAGGTGGAAGCCGAAACAACTCTCTTCTTTCTGTACGATGATGGAATGGAATCCTGCAGTGGGCCAGGATTTTGTGTCTACTTCTGTTAGTGATTTGCTCAAAACTCTAGAAAATGCAATTCTTCAATCAGCACAAGCGCTAAAAATGTCCCTAAATCAGGCTCCAGGTCACTCAGCGCCAAGTGGTACGATAACGAATGTAAAAACCAAAAACGGCTGGTATCCAGGTATCTACACTTTTGTAAAAGAGAAGGCCCCAGCTCGCTCTTGTGGGACTTCTTTTACGCAGCTAAGAGAGACTATTTTGCACTATTAACACACAAGAAAACTATTTATCAAAACTCGACCACTAGATTCTTCGCAAATACAAGGAATCCTTTAGACTTTTGGCGTGCAGTCAAGCTAGCTAAACCACGCACCAGGAATACCTCCATCATCGCACCATCAGTTTGGGTGGAATTCTATAAGAATATTTACCAACCCTGCAATTCTACCTGCGCTCTCTTATACGTTCCATACCCCACAAATTCTGTCTCAAGAACTGTATTGTATAAGGAGCTCCAGCGTACTTTAAGCAAAGCCAAAAGTGGCAGAGCACCTAGTATTAATGACACTTCGAACGACTTCTTGAAGGTCCTTCTAGTTATTTGGAAGCACTATTTACTCTCACTCTCCAATAGAATTCTCGACACCGGAGATGTCCCGCAAGACTGGTCCAAGGTATGCATTTTCATGTTGTACAAAAAAGGTGACCCAGGAGACCCGTTCAACTACCGGAGTATCGCTTTGGTAAATAGCATCGTAAAAATTTTTACCAGCATTATCAATGTGAGGATGAGGTCTTGGGCTGAAGATATTGGCATACTTCTCGAAGAACAAGCCGGATTTCGCAAATCCAGAAGCTGCGACGACAATATCTTCACTTTCCAATCAATTCTTCAGCTATCTCTTAGATATAAGGGTGCTCTCGCTCTGGTCCTGTTAATAGACTTCCAACGGGCCTTCGACACCGTTTTCCATAACAATCTCTGGAGCAAGCTCGCAGCCATTGGTATCTGTCCTGAGCTTATCAATATTCTCATAAAATTCTAAGCCACCACCAAGTTGTTTGTCAAATCTAACAATATCTTCTCTAAAACTATATATATAGGATCTAAACTTATCGAAGTCACTGAAGGAGTACTACAAGAGGAAGTTTTGAGCCCGCTTCTCTTCCACATTTATATCAGTGACATGGTGTCTTTTTTTGAAAATCGAGAATGCAAAGGCCTAAACTTAAACGGAGTTACTGACATCCTGCTGATTGGGTTTGCTGATGATAACGGCAGTTACATACTCAGCTTATAATCTTGCTAAAATTTTGAAGGTTCTTGAAAAATACTGTGATACGAACAATCTGGTGGTAAATATAAAAAAAACCAAGATTCTAGCTTGTAAAGCCTCTGGAAGACCCAGTCGTAAACTCTCTACTTTTCTCTACAAAGACCTGAGCATTGAAATTGTTAAATCTTACGTCTACCTGGGCATACCGTTCTCCTCCTTAACTTCAGGGTACCTAGCAGCTGAGGTTGCGTCAAAAAAAGCAAAAATAGTTATAGAAGCAGTTGTGGCAATTTTAGCTTGCCTCAAATCTGACACATGGCCAAGCAAATTGATGATATTTAACAGTATGGTCAAAGCCACACTCCTGTACCAAGCATACATATGGGCCTTGGATCCAAACATCTTCGAAAAACTTGAATCAGCGCAGTTACATTTCTTCAAGAAACTCTTCACGCAACCAAGATGTGCTCCCAACTATGCACTGAGGTTGCTAATTGGTATTGATCACATTTCCACGGAGGTTGTCAAGAAAGTAATAGATTGGGTAATTGGAATTCTTAAGATGCCGGACTCTTAACTACCAGAAAAATGCTTACTCAGACTCTCACAAACACAAATACAAGGAGAAATTTAACTGGATTATGCACTTCAAGACTCTCTTTAAGCCGATCAATGAAGATAGAATGCTTGATAATCTATCTCTTCCCATTTGGCTGACACCGGGATACGATCCTAAGTAAATATCGCGATTACAAAAAGAAGCTAGACATCAATAGATACAACCAATCGAACATGCTACAATTTACTCTTGCTAATTACTTAACTCCGGCTCGTCTACTGCTAATTGATCCATACTACTTGGTGAAACCTAAGATTCAGCTCAAATTAGCTTGTGATCTGGCATACAACCTAACTCTAAACGGCATAACACATAGATTCAAACCTGATCAGATTGGTACTCAATGTCTTTTTTTTATCGAAGAAACGTTAGCACACATTCTGGTCGCATGTCCTGCCAACGAGCACCTCGGACAACTACATTAGCAGCACTGGACGCCAATGGATGACCCCACTTCGATACTTGACTTAAAATTTCTAACATCAACTAAGACACTTTTCTCCTATCTATGCTCGGCAGTCTCCCTCAGAGACAACAATACTTCCCCTCTGCACATCTGATCCATCCTGTTCAGTAAAGTAGCTGGCTCTAGTTCTCTTTGCAATGTTTTTATTTTTACTAGCACAACTTAGACAATTATAATTTTCTCGCTTAGATGTATTTAGATCACTTTATTTGCATTAGACACCTAGTCAAAAATGTACCAAATATCAAGGATCACCTTCCGAAAACTGTACGTAAAAATGAAATGAATGAATAAATAAATAATCATAATGAAAGATCATTTCCTCCAGATCCTGACGGGCGCCAGCCGACTTTTATTTCTCCGGTATCGGCAACTGGTCTAAACGTACACGTAAATTAAAACCTGTTATCTAAATTCTTCGGAGATGAGAGCAATGAACGGTGGTAGCGGCATGTCCTGGTGCGCTCAGTATGCTAGGTTGTGGAGAAAGGGTCGCGATTCTTTGTGATGTGGAAGGAGCCGATTGATTGAATTAGATTAAAATAAAGTAAAGAAAAAAAAACTAAATAAAATACGGTAAAGATGACGCGGAGTGACGCGGAGAGTCCAAAAGGTCCGCGGTCGAGTATTCTTGGTCCGTCAGACAAATATATACCTGAGTATGACATCGGGAACCTCTCATGGATGACAAACCACAGAACTTACCACACTTCTAGGTAAAATAATAAAATAAAATAAATAATGTGGTAAGTCGAGACGACAAATATCACAACAAACGGCTCCAAGAACCCAACCCTCAGAACCGCAAGCTCCAAACGAGATCAGTCAAGGGTATAGCCGAGGCCTACCTTCGGAGCTCTCCGATTCACTACCACTCGCTCCAAACTCGAATACGGGTTTGCTCTTATTCGAGCGGCTCCGAATCTCAACTCTCTGACACCATAGTCTTCCCTCAACTGCTTCTCTCTATTCTCCCACTCCATTCACTCGCACGCTCTACTACTAGTAGTCACTCTCACATCCTCGCTCCTCCATCCGTTCTTCCCCGACCACATACAAGCCGTGTACTCACGGGTCTTCCCGCAATGTTCCTCCCCATGATATCCGAAGTTAGCAAATTTTTGGCTTTCTCGAGCATCGCAAAAGAAGCCTGCGATTCCCGAATAAACATAAACATACCCCAGCTAACTCCGGGTACCAACTCGCAGGGGCGGTGACATCTGAGTCACTCCTCCGCGATCACGACTTCAACCCGGAGGGCTAAACCGAGGCCTAGTCGTCATCACCGGTCGGGAGGCACGTTATCCACGCTCAACCACACAGATACTCCGAAATATATGACATAATGTACACGTACTTGTACTCACAACATACTCAACGTACTGCTCACATATGCTCCATACCACATATATCTTTCTCTAACAAACCGACTTGCACTCACTCTATCTTCAACTCTACCTCTTCGGCAATGTAACGTCACAACACATACACTTTTCTGCTTGACAACATTAAATATTTATACTTGGTTAAATTCACTCAAAAATATAGGACGATATATATTTTTAAGTAGTCATTTATTTTTTTTAATCAAGACTACGTTTTTTTGAGGTCAAAAAAAAATCATCAATTCAAAATATTATTTCTTTCATAATGAAAGTAATTGTATTCTTTTAAGAAGATATTTGTATTAAATGAGAGAATTTTATGTCTTTGGTTAAGTAAATATTTGCATGATTCAAGAAAAGTTATTTTATTAAATTAAGAATATAATTTATTTAAATCAAAATTAAAATTTTCCTATTCCAATAGACCGTTGTCTTGAGTCGATAATGTAGTTTTTTCAAACTGAGAGTAAATGTTCTTCTGCCACGCAAAAAAAGTTCTTGATTTGAAATGTTGATATATATTGTAACAATTTACTACACCCACCAACTAAGACAGAAAAGCATCTTGTTTTGATAGTTTTTTTTTTACTTAGTTAGGAACAAAATAAATTTGATTTTAAATAAGCATTCTTAAATCAAGATTATTTAACTTCCCATGCAGGAGCTGCCAGAGTTTAACGACGGGGCCCTACTTGGCCCAGTACTGGGAAGCCTAGTTTTGGCACACATATATCGGCCTATGCTTGGCTCAAGATTGGGTATTCAGTCTTGGCCATCCAATGGCAAGCTAAACTTGGGCCATGGTAGGACTACCCAAGTTTGGTTATACCTATGGTTTAATAAGTAGATCATATTAATATATCAGTTGAATATTAGTAGGCTTGACCAGTAACTTTCGTTCGGACCCAGCAATCAGAAGGACGGCAGTTTGCGCCCGGAATCCAGCAGAATTTTCACCGAATTTTTTTCATATCATTTACCTCCTTCAGATAGTTTAAACGTTAATGATCATAAATTCTACGAGGTTAATTGAAATAAAATTTTTTTTTAATTTAATTTATCCGTTTACTCGATGCGTAGGCAAGGTCTGGCAACAAAGTCTGGGTCAGGACTGGCAACCAACCATGGGCCAGGTCTAGCAGCCAAGCCGGACCCCGTGTTACCATTCCAGAGTCCTACCAAGGCTTGGCCAAGGTTCTACATATTTGGGCCAAGCCTGAGCTCGTTGTACGTTCCTCTCTGGGTTGAATCAAAATTTAATTATTCTTGATACAATGTTTTCATAATATTAGTCGAAGAAAATGTTCTCGGATTAAAAAACCCCAAATACTCAGCGAAAGAATAGAAAAATAAAGGCAAAAATTATCTTGGGACAAGTCAAACTTTTTTACTTCCCGCTAAGAAAATTGAAAATTTTCAAAAATTCGAAAAGTTACTGGATTCAATATGATTTTCAAAAACCGAATCTCTATTAGATTTCGACGTTTTGAGGTTCTAGAAAGCTCTCCTAACTAATTTCACGATGATGTTCGAGTGTATGTAAGGGTGTATGTACGGACGTACAAACGTATGTATGTAAATATCTATAACTCTTGAACGGATTAACCGATTTTGATCGTTAAGGTGTCATTTGACACAGCTTGTTAATATCTAGAAGCTGTGAAAAATTGAGCTTGATCGCTGAAGTGCGTTCGAAAATATTCGAAAAAGAAATTTTTTCACAAATGTTTTTTTTGGATGACTTTTATGTGCTCAATGAATCGATTTCGAAATCTAATCATCTTTTGAACTTTATAAGCCACGTCGAATGCCAACTCAAAAGGTTCTCTTGTCTAAAGGTTCACCTAAAGTTTACAAGTCCAGTGATATTCGTGCTTGTAAACTTTGCTACTTGAAATTGGTTATTTGTCAGTTTTCTGGCATCTCGCCTATAAGTGTCTGGGAAGTGTCTTTCAGAACACTTTTCGATGTACTTTCGGGTACTTTCGGATGCTTTCGGATACTTTCGGATGCTTTCGGATGCTTTCGGATACTTTCGGATACTTTCGGCTACTTTTGGCTACTTTCGGAACACTTTCGAGCACATTCGAACAGATAGATACCTGTCAAAAACTTGTCAAAAACACAAATTTCACATGGTAAAAAAATTTCAAATAATAATAATATAATTTTTTTTTTTTTTTTTTTTTTTTTTGCTCACCGTCTCAATCAGTCAATTCATTCGAGAGATATCATTGGAGAAAAAATGGTATTTCTCGAAAACAAAGGTATACAAAAGTATTTTCAAGCTCGAAGAGCTCGAAAATGTATTCACAACAATGTTTTTGAGCCTAAGGAGCTCGAAAACAGTGGAAAGTTCTTGGGCTGGCCCGCAGGGTCAACTGATAGACCGATTTTTTTCTATGCAGTATATAAGAAAATACAAAACGAATTGTAAAATATACTTATCTGTTCATGAATTTTTCATATAAATCATAAGCGTTTCAAGATTACTATATAAATTTAATCTGTACTTTGAATCTGTAAGTTTTATTTGAAGGATTTGAATAAAATTGAATAATTATTAAAATATAATCAGACGTTTTAAGGGGGACCACAAGTGTTAAATTTTGAAAAAATAATTTTTTTTGCATAATTCGATAGTATATACTTTCAAAAATAAAATACTTAAATTTTAAGTGCAAATATCGAATAGTTTATTTGAGCTACATCCCTCTGAAGAGCAGCCGCTTAACGGTTCTCGAAAATACATTTTTCAAAATTGCTGTTGTTATAGCTCGGAGACAAATCATCTGATTGATTTGATTCGAATTACAGCCTATTTTATATAAATGTTTCTGCATACCCTGGAACCTTATCTTTCCGATCCAATTAAAAAATGTAATTTTGGCGAGCCAAAAATTATCAAATTTTCTCGCAAAATTTCTAACTGTTTTCAGAAAATCCACCATTTCGTTAAATTTCAATTTTTTTCTTAGCTTGAGGGTCATGGTACGAGAAATACCTCCTAGTTTAATAACTATTTCGGTTTTTTTGATCTCATGCACTGTGAAGGTTGCTGTCACTGCAGCAGTGGGGAGACTTTTTTTTTAGCGTTCCCAGATAGGAAAGTACGACGGGCCCAGGCTTGGTAGAAGTCTGGACTGATAGTATCGTGCCAAGCCTGGTTGCCAGCCCTGATCCATGCTTGCTGGCCAATGCTTAGTTGCCAGGTTTTGTCCATGCATCAACAAAACAAATAAATTTAATTAAAAAATTTCTTTTATTATTATCCTAACAGAGTTTGTGTTCACTAACGTTTAAACTATTTAAGTGGGGTGAATGATGTGGAAAAAACTCGGTAAAATTTCTGCTGGACTCTGGGCTCGAACTACCGTCATTCTGATCACTGGGTTTGAACGGTAGCTACTGGATGAACCTACTAATGTTGAACTGAAACTTTTATATGTTCTACTTATTCATTCCACTATAACCACTTGGTTTTATAAAATATAAAGAGCAATTAAATTAATATTTTCGATTAAAAAAACAAATAATAATAATTTCGTATTATTTTTATTATAATTATATAATTTTTAAGAATAAAATTTATTAAATTTAATTGATTATTTATCAAGAACCAAGTTAATCCATTTTGCTCTACCACTATTATTAAAAATAACATTTATTATAAAAATTCATGAGTTATTTCTCACTTTAATTAATTTTTGAAAATAAAATTATAAAATTACAAACTAGGAAATTTTTTAATTATTAGTTGTCAAGAACTTTAATCGGAATGTTAAAATATTTAATTAATTAAAACTTATTTTAATTAAAAAATAAATAATTATTAATTTAAAAAAATATAATAATAAGTTAATCGAATAATTACTAAAATACCTGGGTTAGCCAGTTCGGGCCAAAGGATGGGTAACTAAAGGTAGAGCCGAACTTGGATAATCCTACCTTGGCCCAAATCTAGGTTGCCATTGAATGATCTAGGTAGGGAAATCTAGTCAGCCTAAGCTCGGGTAGTCATTGGGTTGACCATAGCTATGTAACCCAGTCCTGGCCCAAGTGTAGGTTGCCATTGAATGCTCAAGGCAGGGGAGCCTATTCTTGGCCGAAGCTCGGGTAATCATTCGATCGGTCATGGCTAGGTTACCCCGTCCTAGCCCAAGCCTGGATCGCCATTGAATCGCCAAGATAGGGGAACCCGGCCCTGGCCCAGACTCGAGTAATGATTGGAATGGCCAGGATTGAGTAATCATTCTTGAACTCAGCATGGGCCAATATAGACGTGCTAAAGCTAGGTTCCCCAGTGCTGAGCCAAGGATGGCCCCTTCGTTCAACTTTGGCAGCTGCAACGTGGGTTCGGAGATTGTGAATAACTGGCTGAATTTTCAATTTTTAGGTCCGAAAATTTTTTCTTGTATTCATTACATGACTACACATATATCCGTACACCATTGTAACATTCTATGCACTGGTTTTCTTTAAAAAAAATTTCCAAAAATCATCTTTTTTTCAGACAGTCACACTAGGGGTTCCCCTTAATAATAAAATTTATTGTAATAGCATGATACAAAATTTCTGCATAAATCTATAATTATAAATAACGTAGAGTAGAAATAATCTATTATTCTAGGAGTATAGATTTATATGAAGATAGGTATTACAAGGACATATATATTGAAGATAGGAGCGATAAACTTTTCCATTTACTAAGCATAAAAAACCGAATATTAATCATTTTTCCACCTTGTCGAGGGTGTGAGAGTGAGGGTGACACATGCACACAATAGTCGAGATGGATGACCGGAGAATTTTATTCTGCTTTCGTTCAAGGTCTGTTGGATTACTCTTATTTGCAAAAGTATAGTAGCGTCAAGTGCTGGGTATATTAGTACTTACATATCTCTTGTTCACGTTGGCACATTTTTGGCAAGTTATCCGCGCACATCTGCTTCTGAACTTCTTTCACGTGATCGTTCTTATGTCTCCCTTTTTGCAAGTACGTATTTAGTCCAAGACCACGGAGCAAGAGTATTTCAATAACTGTTTAGTTTATACTTTTGAATTAAATCCCCTACATATGCGTATATACATATTCTAAACTTATCTCAACACATTTAAATGTCGGCGATCCTAAAAATGGACAGTAAAAAATTGTTAGATTTTCTGAACTTAAGTCATAGTCTCCGAAATGTTGATGACTTTTTTCTCGAAGTTTACCAAAATTATTTCTTATTTATTTATTATCTTTTTTTACCGAGTTTTTAAATGTTATAATTTACAATTTGTAATAGTTTAGGAATTTTAATTTATAAATTTTATTACCCAGGTGAAAATATTTGGCCGAAATAAGGCCGAAGCAGCTTAATTTGGACGAAATCACTCCGAAACTGTAAAATTTTATTGAAAGAAGCCGAATACTGGCCGATATTTGGCTGGCAAATAAATCGGCTTTTTTCCGGCCAGATTATTTTTTATTGAATAAAATTATAGTACTTGAAAGAAAATTTCATACATCTCAAAATAGAACAGAAAAAATTTTCAAGTTGTGGAACTTAAAAATGTATTTTAAAATTTTGAGAAAAATTATGTTTTTAATTTATAAAATGTTTTAGTAACTCACTAAATTACAATTTTATACAAGACATAGTGAAAACATTTAATTATTTAATAGTTAGAGTCACATAATTTTTATCGAAATAGTTTAGATTTTGGTAAAATATAAAATTTTCTTTCGTTGTATTATTGATCTAAGTTTTAGATTATAATTTTAAAAAGTTATTCCTTATGAATATATGTAAAGGCAGCTTGTAATTATTCCGTATTCATAAATGTCTAAATATAAAAGACCTAATTTCACTATGTATTAGTGATTTTTTTTATAATTAATATGTTCTTAAACCCCCATTCAGGCTCAAATTCACTCATGGGAATTAAAGAAATAGAAAATCATTCACTCCACGTTCACTCGTTCAAAAGAAAAAAAAAAAAGAACAAATAGTTCAATCTTACATAACTAATTTTTTTTCCATCAATTTTTATACCCTCAAAATAATATATTAATTGTATTTAATGCATATCAACTGTATAAAAGTAAAATGTCGAAGTTACTTTTTTTTCGTTTCACCAGTCTAACGACTGTTGAATTTACTTTTGATTGCTACGTTCTGGCTTTAATTATCTTTGAATAAAAATTTTAAGACTTTTTTTTCGATGTCTCGGATTATTTATTCGCCACGGTGGTCGAATAACCGAATCGTCACTTCTTAGAATGATAGTAAATCGATTGATCGTTACTTTGTTGGCGAAATTATTTCTTTTCACCGCCAACAATGTAACGGAAATCCCTTGCGATAAGAGAATCACCATGGCTCGCGGATAGTCTAAGCAGATGACGAAACATGAGACCCGGGCTACGACGATTCTCTCATAGGAAACCTGAAATGCAACGTTAACGTTTTGATGAGTGTATAATTCCTAAAAAAGAACATCCTCAAGTCAGTCGATCGCGAGATATAAGAGAGTCAAGAACTCTAATTGAAATTTACGTTGACTTAGTTCTGCCTTTTCGTATTTTTAGCAATAAAAGCTGTTACTACTACATGCGTTGTAGTTATCATTAAAAACCACCATTACACTGAGGAACGCTGACACTGGCGATCCTCACATCTTGTCTTGCTACTGGAAACGCGGACACAGGTGACCTAGTACTCTACTTGAGCGCTGTTACCGGCTGTTTCGGTAATCCCTAAGCTTCATCCCGAGCTTATGCCAAAAAAGAAACGAGGGAGCAAAACGGTTTAATTACGCCTGATTATTCGGGCGACCAACGAAGATCTCGGTCACTCAATTCACCAACCTCCCGGCTCCCCATAGAAAGTCACCGTTTATGGAAAAAAAGTCGTAGGTTGGCCGATGTCTGACTGCAGTCGCTTGGTCAAGCATTGGTAATTAGTAATGTCCCAAACCTGATTAATTACCAGCAGTCGTTTAATTTTTCATCAAGATATCATAGTTAATTTGAAGTGAGTTGTTATTAAAATATTTGATTGTGTATGTTATGGTATTACTGGTTTCATATCGGAATAAGACTTCCCGTACCGGAAACCAATATTTCGTAAATCAGTGGCCCATGATTGATTCTTGTTAAATGAAAAAATCTACTCATCAATTATTAATTCTTGAATACCTTATTATAACAGTTTTCTTTAATTAATAATTAGTTAATTTCGAACTGAACTAAATCTTAATCAATAAATATTTAAATTTTCCGACTGAAATTGTTTACAACTAATAAAATATTTTTTAGTTCGTTATTATTTGCAATCAACAACCGCAATTTTATAACTTTACTTATAAAAATTAATTTAATTAAAAAATAAGAAGTATATTTTTAAAATAAATGTCATTTTTGATAATGATGGTAGAGCAAGATAATTCAACTAGATTCTCAATAAATAATTAATTAAATTTAATAAGTTTTATTTTGCAAAATGATGTAATTGTAATAAAAATAGTACGAAATAATTTTTTTTTTTTCTAAATAATCGATAATATTAATCAAGTTGCTCTTTACATTTTATAAACCCGAGTGGTTGAAGTAAAATGAATAAGTAGATCATTAAAAAGTATCAGCTCGACATTAGTAGGTTCATCCAGTAGCCAGCGTTCAAACCCAACAATCAGAAGGACGGTAGCTCGCGCCCAGAGTCCAGCGGAATTTTCACCGAGTTTTTTCCACATCATTCACCCCACTTGAAAAGTTGAAACGTTAATCCTCATGAAGTCTATTAGGATAATAAAAATGAATTTTTTTTTTAATTTGTAGCAGGGTAATTTTCAACTTTGCCAAATTTGGCCCCTTTATTAATTGATCTTAATAAGGGTGCTATTGGAAGATAAGACTCGGCCTTCCAGAACCGGAGATGTTAAATTTAGAAAATTCAGGGTCGTTGAATTTTACAAGAGTGAGGAAGGATGAGGAATTAAATGCATTACACAATATTTTAATTAATATAATTAACGCTTTTATTTATCACAAAACAGTTTTACCCACCGGGTTTTACTTCACTTATAATTATTCTACTAACTAACGGAGTCCACCGGACTTTATTACATTAATTAATTAGTCCCCTCGACTTTATGAATTAAAATATTTAGTTGGCCACTGGCCTGATCTCCTGGATCTATTTAAAACTGAGTCCCCTGGACTTATTAATATAAACTTGGCCACCGGCCTGATCCTGGCTGTCCTGTTGTTATATCTTTTCAGCTCGGCCATTTCGGAAACTTCCGGGAAATGGTCTCCCCACTTAATTTTGGGACAGAAGTCCGAGCTTCTTCAATTAGCGCACCCGGCGACAAGTCGAAAAACTCTAACGGGTACTTATTTGGGGTTTCGGGTCGGGTGACTGAACAGCCGTGGGAAACCACGATTTTCCTTGATGATAAATTAAATTTTACCCCGTTATAAATTTAATTCATTTGCTTGCTTGGCTGATTGCTGGTTACCATTAACCGGCTGATAGTCAAGCGCCGTTGATGGGCCGAGGTTATCATCTCGACTCTTAGTCGTTTATCGGCCAATACAAATTGCCATTGCTGAGCCATTAATCGACATTTTTGGCCCAGTAATGGCCCGATATAGGGCCGACTTTCAAACTTTGTACGGGTCAGAGATCATTGTCGAGGAATACCTCCTCGATCCGGTGATGTTATTCATTCGAAACGAGTTACCAAAGTCGGGTATCACGGCGCCCGAGTTGAGTGAAGTGTCCAGCAGCCACCATCATCCGCAAGATCAACCCAGGCTGAAGCTGAAAGGTTAAGGTAGACAAGGATTATTTTGGCCGAATTATGGGGCTCATAACCCTCACCTCAGTAAGTCATTAAAATTTACTTCTCAAAATAAAGGAAAGCCAACAGCTGACGCACCTAGGGTCTATCGATACCCTAACAACATCAATCTGGCAATTTTGAAATATTCTGTCTCATAAATGGAGATAGCAGAATGTAACATCATATTGAACAAATTATCTGTGAAAATATTTTTTATTATGCACATGTCGATGTTTAAAACTACAAAAATCTCCTTCTCTTTTATATATGTTAAAACCATAGATCTACAAGGTCCTAATAATTAGTGTAGAATTTATAGGACTTAGTTATAATATTGAGGGTGGAGTCTAGTTGGTCATTTTGGAAAAATCGTTTTTTTTTTTTTTTTTTTTTTTTTTTTTTTTCATTTTCGCAATGTGTATATATTTAAGCATATTGTGTCAAAGTTTGATGAAGATCCAATTAGTGTAAATGTATTTTTCTGAATCTAAAGGCCTACAACCACGATTTTACACATATCTCGCAAATGTGAACCACAATAGCTTGGACTCATCAAAAGAGAGCAGAACCAAAAGAAAGAAGGCCAGATTAAAAGCAAACAAAAATTTAGAACAAGAAGAAGGCACTTCATACGGTGCAGGCATTGAAGATTAAATTTTGGTAAGATTTTATTTTTTTTTTTTATTGAAAAAAACTTTAAACGCATTTATCTCAAAACTACATTTTCACCGACGACAATCACGATTTCTCCGGAAACCGTAGGCTGTTTTTTCTGAGAATTCAACCAGACATTCTATACATAAGCATTCACAGGATAGACTAAAACCTTGTTAACATTTGGATTTTAACTCATTTTTTTTTACAAATAATAGCAAAAATGAAGACGTTTATTGAATTTATTTTATTTTTGTTAATTAAAATTGGTAAGAATAGCCCAAAATTATTATCGCAAGTTTATCTCATAGCCACTGTCATACCGAATCTAAAACCCTTTGATTTTTTAACTTCCCGCTAAGAAAATTGCAAATTTTCAAAAATTCGGGAAGTAATTGGTTTCAGTCCGATTTTCGAAAATCAAATTTCTAAGAGATCTTAAAATTTTGAGGTTCTAGGAAGCTATCCTGACTAATTTCATGATGATGTCTAAGTGTACGTATGCATGCATGTACGTACGTACAAACAAATGTATGTAAATATCTATAACGCTTGAACGGATTAACCGATTTTGATCGTTAAGGTGTCATTTGACGCGGCTTGCGAATATCTTGAAGCTGAAAAAAAATTGAGCTTGGTCGGTAGGGTTCGTTCAGAGATATTCCAAAAATAAACTTTTTTCAAAAATGTTTTTTTCGGATAACTTTTTATGATCTTGATGGATCGAATCCAAAATCGACTGGGCTCTCGAGCTTTATAAGCCGCATCGAATGGCACCTTATTCATCAAAATCGGTTAATTCTTTCAAGAGAAACCGTTGTCGAAAGAATTAAAAAAAAAAATTTTTTGTTAGTATTTTGGAAATTTTTCAAAAACAACTCAATAAATCAATTTTAAAATCTGATCAGTTATAGAACTCAATAAAACGCGTCGATTGCTACCTTAAACGTCTCAATCGGTTTATTCGTTCGAGAGATATCGTTTAAGAAAAAATGGTGAAAAACGTTTTTTTTTCCAAATCAAAGGCATACAAACGGATGGGTGACCGCTTGGGAATCAAAGGCATACAAACGTATTCTCCAGCTCGAAAATCTATCTACGACAATTTTTCGAGCTCAAGGAGCTCGTAATAGGCGGGAAGTTTTGGGGCTGGCCCACAGGGTCAACCGACAACCGATTTTTTATTTCAGATAAGTCGTTGCTGAGATATCGTGATCGAACCAACCTGCCTTTAAATTATGGCGTTTCGTTAGAGTATACCCTTTGTATGAACATATTTATAAAAATAAGTAAAAAAAATGTTTTTTATAATTCAAGACTTTATTTATCATCCCTAAGAGTTTCTGTATACTTATCTTTCATAGCAAGCTCACAAGGAATTCCCGAAAATAAACTATCTTTTTAGTCCACGAACTAGACTACACGTTCAAGTATCGATAGCATTTGTAAGAACCTTATGATGAAAAATGTCGAGTGGAGCTAATGTCGACCTGTCCCAAGTATCTGGCCATCCTTCAACGTTGAAAAAGAAATTGGCGTTCAAAAAAAAATTGCTGCTCAACTTCTCGAACTTAAATTAATTAATTATTAAGGCGTCTGGTTGACAAGAAACTTATACTAGAAAAAATTCGTAAAGAAACTGAATTTAGCTTCAGCAACTGTTCGAATAAATTCGCAGGTTTTAATTAATGAACTTGTGGTGCAGGGTTGCTAGAAATTTTTTGTCCGAGTCGCCCCATCTATGATCAGAAGTAGCAAAATATTTTAACAAGTCGCCCAATCATTTTCAAATTTTAAAAAATTCTGTTGACTTATTAAAATTTATTCTCTATTAGCCAATAAGAGTGAACTATAATTTATTGCATTAATTGAAAATAACGTTTTAAAAAGTATTATTGTAGTTATTTTTTATGTAGTGAAAAATTGTAGGATATTTTTAGGATGAATTAGGCCATCAAGTCTTATTCACATAATAAGGATAGATATACTCGTTAAAAAGTTATTTACGAAAAAAGCCGAAAAAAGGGGATTTTTCGTTATTTTCGGAATTTCAAATGTTCACGATTTCTAAACTAGTCGACCGATTTCGCTCATCTTTGAATTTAATTGAAATAATCGTGTATAGATTAAGTGTGCCAAGTTTCATTAAGATCCGTTGAAAATTGTGGCTGCTATCGTCGCAACATGGCGTGTTATATTACGTATATATATGGGTCATTCCACCAAACAAAGTTATTTTTACGGGATGACCCTCATCGATTTGATTAAAATTTTGTGGAGTCTTTCCACCTATTGAAAAAAAAATTCTCTGAAAATTTGAGCCTTTAATATGCAGCAGTTTCAAAGTTATGAATTTTTGAATTTTTTAAAAATTTTTGTTATCAACTTTTTCATAACTTTTTTTGAAGGAAACGATTTAAAAAAAAATGAGCACATAATAGTTTTTCGTAGAAAATAATTCTCAGCTTTCCAACCAAAATATCCATTTTTTATTTTAAGTTACAAAAGACCCTTTAAAATTCGTTTAAAATAGGTAAAACGATTTTTATGACTGTGTGGCGCTTGATACATCTAATTTGATATTTTTTTCTGAAAGCTGAGACCTTTTTCCACAAAATATGTAATTTTCACGATGTGCATATTTTTTGTTTGAACAAAATTAAATGAAATATAAATTCTCTATGATTAAAAAACTATAATTCTTAACTTTTTTGAGGATCTTGATACATTTTTAATACAAATATATCCTAGTCTATCAACAATAGGTGAGAAAAGATGTACTGCTTGTGTTTCTTCCACCGTATTTGACTCTAAGTATCGTACGTCTAAAACATTTATTTTCTATAAAAAGTAATTATTCTTTGATTAAAAGAAACGATTCGAAACGATTTGTTATGTTAAATGTCCATAAAAAGGGTGATTAAAAAGTATTCAAAGTATTCAAAAACATTAAAAAGTATTAAAAATTTTTTTTTCAAATCGTTTTCAATCGTTTCTTTTAATAAGAGTTGGTTATAAAAGTGAAAACAACGCCGGTAAAATTTTTAATAGCCTGAATGCATAAATCTTGCGGTGTGAGGATATGTTTTCTAGTATGTATATGCAGTAAAGCTCTGAAAACAAAAATTATAAAACTATTTTTCATGATACCAGCATTAAAGCTTCAAGTTTTGGAATTAGTAATTTTAACTTTGATTCTTCGGTTTAGTTCAAAAATAATTTCAGGCTATTGATGTTATCTCCCTCAATGACATTTCTAACTTTGTCATCGTTTTATAAAAATTTGTCTAAATAATAAATAGTATTTATGGTTTCTGTTTAATTACAAATTGCAAATCAAAAGGTACGCGTACACTTATGGTTGAATACACCATCGATCTTTAATTAACTTAATTCTAACTGGCTGCTGCCACTGAAACTAATTTTTAATGCAGGTAATCATGAAAAAAATAGTGTGTAACGCGAGATGAAACACGACTTCAGATTGTAGTTATTGTCAGCATTGGCCTACGGCTTGGGCAGCCTACTTCACTCTTGTCTGATAACGTTTTGTTTCATCTCTTGCCACACAATGAACCATTACAGTTTGATAAAACTATAAAATCAACAACTTGTATTTAAATAATTATTGATTTTGTTCAAACAAAAAATATGCACATCGTGAAAATTACATATTTCGTGGGAAAAGGTCTCAGCTTTCAGAAAAAAATATCAAATTAGATGTATCAAGCGCCGCACAGTCATAAAAATCGTTTTACCTATTTTAAACGAATTTCAAAGGGTCTTCTGTAACTTAAAATAAAAAATGAATATTTTCGTTGGAAAGCTGAGAATTTTTCCCACGAAAAACTATTATGTGCTCATTTTTTTTTTAAATTGTTTCCTTCGAAAAAAGTAATGAAAAAGTTGAAAACAAACATTATTAAAAAATTCAAAAAATCATAACTTTAAAACTGCTGCTTATTAAGGGCTCAAATTTTCAGAGAATTTTTTTTTCAATAGATGGAAAGACTCCACAAAATTTTAATCAAATCGATGAGGGTCATCCCGTAAAAATAACTTTATTTAGTGGTATGACCCATATGCATATTTTCTTTTTTAATATTATATTTTTTAAATTATTAAAATTCCTATAACTCGGAAACTATGAACTTTAGCGACTCGACACATAGGACTTTTTTTAATGAAAATAAAATTTTCTATAAAATTCCCATTCACATTTTTGGTGTGCATTCATTGGTTTACGTTCTACAAGCCAATTAAGGTCAATTTGATACGAATAATGACTTCCTTAGTGGACATCAGTGAAACAGATGGAATTACAGCTAAGATACTATGGGCACTTTTCAAGAACACCAAATGTCCTACAGTTTGCGACCAATACCGCGTCGATATCATAAAACGCAGCTGAATAGTAGAAAGTTAAATAAAAAGTAATTTAATTTAAGTGTATTTTAAATGGGAAATTTTGGAAATTGAATGGAAAGTACTTAGGGTTGGAATTAAGAGCTCTAACTTGGCCGGAATTTTCGTTTTAGCATAAAAAACAATATTTTGCATGATGAGCAACAAAAAAAATACTTTCGCCGGAAACGAAGCACCCTAATGTATATATATATATATATATATATATATATATATATATATATATATATATATATATATATATACATATATATCTAAACTTTTGAACCAATAGCATTTTTGGAACCTACTCGATGAATTATGATAGATTAGAGCGAAATTCTTTGAAAATTCCACCATGGGGATAAATGCAAAAGATAGATTTCTATGAAATCCACTAAAAAGATACCTAATCGTATCCATAGTGACGTCATCAACGGATTAAAAAATATTTTTTAGTTACATGTGTGATAGCAAACGACCAAAAAATATCGAAGTAACTTAACGAGCCATCTTGTGACAAAATTTATCATATTAATTCGTACACTTACTGGCTTCTCTCTCATTTTCAAAAAATGCTCAAAACAATCTTACCAAATAAATAAACGCGGATTTATAACCTGCTATTTATAGGCACTAAATGTAGTAAATTTCAAATTTCGCTCACAAAAACTAATGTATTTATCTAGTACAATTGAGTATAAGACGCTCGTGTGTTAGTATCCTCGATTCGGCTTGGACACCAATCTTCTCACCTCGCATATTAAACACGATCCAACTCGATAGACAAACTACTATTTAATCGTCATTAATCGCATTATCTAATCAAGAAAAATAAAATAACAATTTACTTTCAACAGTTATGATGAAATTATCACCCACGTTTAAATTTATAATTTTTTATAAAAAATAAAATTGCTATTCAAAACTAAGATCCCAACCAACTGAACTGAGACAAAAGAAATGAAATGTTTGAATGTAAGTGTACATAATAAACACAATTTTGTTATATGTACATACTGAATTGAAATGAAGTTTGATTCAAGTCATTGCCCTGATTAGAAAATCTCATGGAATCCAATAGTTGTTCATGAATTCCCAAAGAAATTTTATAAGAATAAATGAGTTCTATGAAAAGTGCTATAGTTAAGTATAGGGCCCTCTATACATACAGTTATAAGAATCTATCGGATTTTTTAAGCAGGGTGGCAAATGGAAATTAAAAATAACATTCAAAACTAATGATTAAGGTTATTCCCAACCATGAAACATTAAGAATCGTCCAAATTGCGACTTATAGCCCAAACTTTAATTTAGCATCGAATGAATCGAGATAATCGCCAAATTCGTGATAAATAGCCCACTATGGTAACCCTGTTGTGGTGTCTGGCACCGAGGTGCACTTGATCTACTCCCTACCGTTGCGCTGGCGAAGTAAATTTGAATCGACGCAAAGGCAGGTGCGCAATTCAAAAAGGGCGAGAAATTTAATTTTGACTGACCTGATAGTCGAACACCAAGTCACCCCGTTACAACATAACAAAGTATTTTACAATTTAGAAAAAAAAGGGCTTCTATCCTCAGTTGTTTTGATTGGTTTTACTTCTTTCTACCCCGTTACTTTGTATTTGATCTCAAAATGTCGCGTCTATTGAAAATTGAAAATCTTCAAATTCGGAGCAACTCCACCCGCCCCGCCCCCCCAAAGATATAATATTGGAATTTTTTTTCAGCTCTTTTACTTTTTCTAGTCTCCTGCAATGATTTCGTATTCAATATGCTCCAAAAACAAAAGATTAAAATTTAGGGCGAAATGCGCCATTTAAGAAATCTACTAAAATTTAGTTATTATATTATTTAATCTTAAAAACTAATTAATAAATTTTTCAGAAAATTTATTTTTCGCGCTAAATTATTTTAATATTTTAAATCAACTCACCGAAATATGGTATAGGCCTGGATAGGTCAACTGAAAGTGCACTCGGCAAATAACCGACATGGCCTGGGTTCAATTCCCAATTCAGACTATCCATATTTTTCTCAATTTATTTATAGACTGATCATTGAGGAGGTTACGTTCTTATCCTTTCCAATTTTCTCCTATTATAATTCTCCTTTCCCAATGCAGTAAATAAATATAATTCCACATTCTAACTTATTTCAAATGCATGAAATCTTCTTATTTATACGTTATCGTATATTTTTCATAATTAGGAAATATAACAAAGTTCTTAATTTTTTTGAAAGCAAAAGACAATTTCATAGTTACGGCATGTTCTAATACACAACCATGTTATGCAATTCATCTCAATGTAAAAATGATTTTACCGTATATATTAGACTGTCTCAGAAGAAAAATTTTATTTTTTATTTTGATAAAATACATCTCAAAAGTTACTTTAATAAAAAAAAAAAAATCTCCTAAAATATCAGCTCTCTTTCTCCACAATTGAGGTGGCGCTCTGAGAGTCCCTTTTCCCATAAAAAATACATCGAAAAAAAATTTGTTTTTTCTATTTTGTAATTAACGATCTCAAAAATTTTTTTTTTCGATTTTTGGATCCAGAGATCTTATAGGAAATTTAATTTTTTACCTAAAAGGTATTTTTTGTCGTACGCTTAACGTTGATAAGAAAAAAGTTACGGGAGTTGAAACTCAGGGGGAAAAAGTCGAATTTTTAGAAGGAAGAAATTTTTGTTTTTCATTCAATAACTAGCAGGAATTTTTTTTCATTATTTTGCAATAAAAGTTCTTACAAAGAATTGGATTATCTATAAAAATGGTCCTTAGAGTCGTTTTAATAGAACTCAGAGAAAGAAAGTTACAGAGCTGAGCTCTAAAGTTAAAAAAATTAAATTATTTAGAAAAAATTTTGTAGTCTTATCTAATTTTGAAGGATTATAAACCTAAACAACATAAATACAAGAAACCCTAATTTTTTATTTTAATCATAATAGAATTTTGTAGAATTGAAGAAAAAATAAAAAAAAAAAAAAACTTCTTTTTCTATTTTAAAAATTCAACTTTTCCCCGAAGTTTCAACCTCCATAACTTGTTTTTCTATCAACTTTAAGCGTATGACACTAGATACCTTTTTTATAGAAGATTTAATTTTCTACAAGATGGCTTAATTCAAAAATCGGAAGAAAAAAATTTTTGACATAATTATTTACAAAATAGAAAAAATAAATTTTCTTCAATGTATTTTGAATGGGAAAGGGGGACCCCCCCCCCTCGCGCGCCAGCACAATTTTTAAGATATAGAGCTGAAATTTTAGATGTTTTTTTTTTTTATTAAAGTAACTTTTTGAGATGTATTTAATTAAAATAAGAAATAAATTTTTTATTCTGACACAGTCTAGTGTATATATGTAGTATATAATATTGTAACGAATGTGAAACTGATGTTTTAAAATATTTGAATAGCTAGAAAACAAATGCCTTCTTCTCTTGTTTTATAGATGCGCGATTAGAGTCAGACAGTCACATATTGACAGCATAACAGTATACATCTGTATATCAATAAAATATATCCCTCTTGCCTTTCTTTTATTGCTGTTAACTGGGGTGTTATTATTTCTAATATAAGTTTGTTATTATTGTAGTGCATAAGTGATATTAATTATAAGTTGAAATACTACAATATTAAAGATATAACGAAGGTATCCTGATCATAAAAGCGTGAATAATGACAGGATAAGAAGTCACGGTGTTTTCTATCCAGTTGAGATAATATTCGCGTCCGAGCAATCTATACATGTATACAAGAAGTTTGTTGGCAATAATATATACATATATAGTATATAGTACATAAACGTAGGTAAGTTTACAGTCATGTGGTACATAGCAGGCCACTCTTACTCAGGATCTAGCAAGAGACCTCCAGCTGTCCGGCTCATTGAAAGACGTAGCAGCCACGACCGACAAAGGGGAAGACGATGAACATTAGACAGTACCCTTCCTTTTTCAACCCATCATCACTCACCCCTCCTCCCTCATTTCATTCCTATCCCTTCTTCTATAATAAAAGACATAAGCCAGCCAGTACTGCAGATTTTGTACCTGCAGGACAAACTCGTTTTTGCGCAAATAAATTTGCAACACTGCAAAGTGGCCTCGGCATTACTGAGTAGAGACCTGGCGGCGTTACACACAGATATATCCCTAATCCAAGAACCTTGGGTTTATAAAGGGCAGGTCTTAGGGATAGACAGAAGGAACGGCTGCCTGATCCATGGTGACAAGGAGCTGGGGCCTAGGGCCTGTATCTTTATCAATAAGAAACACAGCGCTCAAGCTGCACCAGCTCTGCACCAGAGATCTAGCTATTACTTCCATGAAAATCTCCATAGAGGCGGCTAAGAGGGAGTTGATCGTGGCTCTCCCTATTTCCCGTATGAAGATGCTAATGTACCTACCAAGGAGGTCACTGTCTTGGTAAAATACTACAGGTCCAAAGAGCTACCACTCCTGATTGATTGTGATGCAAATTCACACCATTCAGTCTTGGGTAACTCAGACATAAATGAACGAGGCTCCACACTGCTAGAGTACCTTTCCACCGCATGCCTAAAGATCCTAAATGTTGGATCCAGGCCCTCTCTCGTTACTTCTCGGAGACAGGAAGTCATCAATATTACGCTGGGCTCACGCAGGATAGCTTAGTCTGTTAGAAATTGACGTGTGAGCGAAGAAGATTCTTTCTCTGATCACCGCCGAATTTACTTTACGTTGGAAGGCAGTAGGTCTGGGAGTACATTTGGGAACCCTAAGGCCACGGACTGGCTCATCTAAAAGAAGGAGCTAGTAAGTCCGCTGGTGGAATCTTGCAGAACCCTAAGAACTGCCAGTAGGATTGAACAGGCGGTTGAGCATTTGCAGATGGCTATTTTCCAGTCCTATGAAATTGCATGTCCCTTGAAAACTAGAAAATGTAGCAAGCGAGTGATATAGTGGAATGTAGAGTTGAGTAGGCTCCGTTCCTGGTCAAGGAAGCTACTGCCTTCAATTTTCGGCACTAAGCTGAAGTTTTCAACAGAGGTACGCTACTTTTGAGTGACTCTGGACAGTAAGCTCACGTGGAGAAGCCACATTGGGAAGCAGGCTCAAAAAGCTACTGCCAGTTTTTGGGCCTGTAGAAGGGTATTTGGCACTAGGGATGAGCAAATGAAAAAAATATATCGAGATATATCGTATCGATATTTTTAAACAATACCGATATCGGTAGAGTAAAAAATATCGATTTTTCGATATATCGATATTTTTACCTCAAGGCGCGATTACTGGCAAAATTGTTGAAATATTCGAACATAAAAAAGAATAACACATATATAATCGTTTTTCTTATTACTCAAATATGTATTTGACAATTTTAAGTATTATCACAATACATATATGACAATTTCAATTATTATAAAAATACATATTTAGCAATTTTAATTATTATCACAATACATATATGACAATTTTAGTTATTGTCACATTACATATATAACAATTTTAATTACTATAAAAATACAGACATATTTGGCAATTTTAATTATTATTAAAATACATTTTTGGTAGATTTATATTATATAGTATTAATACTTATGTATATTAGTGTGTTAAAAAAAATCGACTAATGTTTTTTTTTAATGGCCGTGGAATTCTGTCAGAGGATGTCAAAATAAAGTTTCTGTTCGAATATGAGCTCTTAATATTGATATTTAGGAGGTCGCAAATCATAATTTTCTATTTTCCATTTAAATAACATGGGAAAAAAAACATTTTAAGCTTAGAATTTTATACCTCGGCATCGGCTCATTGTACAGATGAGCTCAGGATATATTTTTGTAGGGAATTAAACGCTGTACAAAAAAAGTCTCTAATCATTTTTTGATAAATTCGTCTGTTGAAAAGTTATTGGAGCTTGAAGTCAAATTTATAATGAATATCGAGATCTTATTACTTTTTCGGCGAAACTATCAGACTTATCACAAAATCCCATGAAATCATTTTTGTAGAGAATTTTATTCCCTACAAATTATTCTCAATAAACTTTTTCAAAATTCCGCATAACTTTCTAGTTATTTCCATTTCAATATTAAGCTCTGAAAAAAAAATAGTGTTCTGATCCATTTTAAGAGCTCAACATTAAAATGGAAATAACTAGGAATTAATGAGAAATTTGAGAAAAATTTATTCAAGATAATTTGTCGGGAATCAAATTTTCTTCAAAAAAGATTTCGTGACATTTCGTGATAAATCTGATAGTTTTGCCGGAAAATTAAAAAGAACTCGAAATTTACTATAAATTCGATTTCAAGCTCCAATGACTTTTTAACAGACATATTTATCAAAAAATGATAAGAGACTTTTTTGTAGAGTGTTTGATTCCCTACAAAATTTTATCCTCAGCTTATGTGTAGAATGAGCCATTGCCGAGGTATAAAATTCCAAGCTTAAAATTTTTTTTTTCCCATGTTATTTAAATGGAAAATAGAAAATTATGATTCGCGACCTCTAAATATCAATATTAAGAGCTCATATTTCAACAGAAACTTTATTTTGACATCCTCTGAAAGAATTCCAGGGCCATTCGAAAAAAAAGCCTTAGTCGATTTTTTTGACACACCCTAATATATGTATATTTGAAAGTTAAAATACATATTTGGCAATTTTCATTATTATTAAATATATTTTTGGTAGATTTACATATTATTAAATACGTATTTAAGTACTGATTATCATTATTCTTGATTTGAAATAGTTAAAAAGTCAACAATTTAAGCCAAAGTATCTTATTGAAATCTTAATCGAACTAGTATTCATCAGAGATAGACATTAGCAATACTCTTTCTTTAATATGCTCCCCGGTTAATCTACTTCTGTTGTCGAGCACAGCCAAATTTACAGCCGAAGCAAGCCTTTCGGATGATACTGAGGATGCTGGACATATCCAATATTTTAAAGCGATTTCAGATAAAACGGGGGTGAAATGTCGGCAATTTACACAAAACTCTATTGGGTCTGATTTTCTGTCCAGATGTGGTTGGTCCGAATATTGCTTCAGCTCATTAAGGACAGAACCAGAGCTTGGTATTTCTGCTTCATTCATGCTGAGATTAATCAATTTTTCATGCCTACACCAAATAGATAACTCACCAGTTTCTTGTGCTGCTTGAACTGGTCGTGGGTCTGGGGAACGCTGGCCTCTTCCTCGGTGCTCTGATCTAATGTCATTGCTGATTTTTGTTATTGAATTTGAGACAGCTATTGGAGACGTAAAATGCAGAAGCTTAAACCGAGGGTCCAATATTATTGCAGCTGAGAGAAAGGTGTTTTTTTTTCAAAGGGCACGAGTTTTTCATCAATTTTCTCCAGTAATGTTTTTCTTACAGTTTCCCCTAGAGTGGTTGATGGAGTTGACTGATCTATTACTTGACGCAATAAACTCCAGATGGGAATCGCTAAACTAGAAGTTACATACTTCTCCCCACTTATCTCTTCAGTAGCTTTTTTTGAAGGACGGAGAAGTGCAATAAGGTCTTTTAGTATATGAAGCTCCGAATATGCAACCATGTCAGGAGTATGTTTGTTAGATTGACTTTTTGTGGCTAATATTTTAGCTACAAGTGCAGACAGCTTAAGAAAACGCTCCAGCATGTCTAAGCATGAGTTCCATTGAGTGCTGACTGCTTGCGTCAAAGTCAGCACTTCACCCTCTTTTTTTCCTGATTCTTCTTGTTCAGCTCGTAATTGGTCAGAGGCGTTCTCGAACTGTTTGAAAAACGTCACAATACTTTTGACGTCATCGCAAAGATTAGAGAAAGTAGGAATACCCTTCAATACTGCATCAACTATGAGATTCAAGCTGTGAGCCATAGAAGGAATTCGATGATTATCTTCTAGAAAAAACCGCACTGCTGCCACCATATTGGCTCCACCATCAGTAGTGATAGATAAAAATTTATTTTTTACAATAGCGAATTCTTCACAAATATCATCTCAAGTTTCTTTATTATACTGCGCTGCATGACTCTAAAGAAGATGTATAATTATAAGTCTATACATTGTATTAAGTATAATTACCAATAGAAGCATACCTGAGACAATTTCTGGGCACATAAATTTATGCTCTGAAGCGCAGGCAGACTCTGTCATTTTGGGTTATCGATGGAATAAACTATCACCACTAAGAAGCTTCAAGAAGAGTTTGTGATGGTGAGTATGTCACTCGTGATACATAAAAAATTTGCTTCATCTAAAGTTTTCATTAAAACAGATTTTGTGGTATTATATCTACTTTCAACTAATCTGGTCACCTGAGTATAACAACAAGGCAATTGTCAAACCATTATTTTAATCGAAATATATGATACAATAGACTGAAATACCTTTTTTCGAGATGGCAGTTTGTAAAGAGGACAAACTGTACGGATAAATTTTTTGAGACCACTTTTTTCAACGCATGACAGAGGCAAATTGTCTTTACATATCATATAAATTAGAGCCTGAGTAACTTCGGTGTGTTTTTGCCCTCCTTCTAAAATATATAATGATTCTTGACTTTAGTATTCATAATATTAACGAATTAAAAAGATAGATAGGACTAAAGTTTTAATTCAAGAGAAAAAAAATTCTCTAACTTTGGTAGGGGCCAAGATATTTGAAAATAAAATATGTTGGGTACTTTTCACCCTCAATGCCTAAATAGGTATACCGTTTAGATGTGTGCTTGTCAAGGATTAAGGGCTTAAACTTGCACAATAATTTTTTGTGGTCATTAGGAATAATATTTTTACAGTATCGAAAGAAAAAAAAATAGTCGATTTTTTTGGCCCAGTTTAATCTATATAGTGTTTTGTCAAATTAACTGACTAAAGCTCTTCGAGAAAGTAAGTCTTTGTCAGTTTTTAACCTGACTCTTGGAAAACGAGCCTAATTACATACCGTGACTACGCACTAACATGTATCACAAGATATGCATATACGAAGTTAACTTATTTCCGACTATAATTTTTTCCTGATTTGCCTGAAGTACCACAAGGATCTTGTCAGGCTAATATTAGGTTTGCCTTATTAGAGCAAACCTGACGATTTCTTTATCAGGACCTCATCAGGATATCCTTATTTAGAAAAAAGTTATCTAATTCCTTTAAATATTTTATTTACAGGCTACAAAATAAAACAAAATACAAAAGAATATATCAAAATCACGTCAATCATCGCAGCACGGATTTTCTACTTTTCCATCAGTTATTATTTGTCATCATAATGACTATAATATTTACGCTTACAAGATCACATATGTATGTCAGCAAAGTGGATAGCATCAAAAACTTTGAATAGAAAGGACGCGGGTTCAAGCCCGGCACTCATCGGGATTTTGTTGTAACGGGGTAAAATTTAATTTATCATCAAGGAAAATCGTGGTTTCCCACGGCTGGTCAGTTACCCGACCCGAAACCCCAAATAAGTACCCGTTAGAGTTTTCCGACTTGTCGCCGAGTGCGCTAATTGAAAAAGCTCGGACTTCTGTCCCAAAATTAAGTGGGGAGACCATTTCCCGGAAGTTTCCGAAATGGCCGAGCTGAAAAGATATAACAACAGGACAGCAGCAAAATCGGGGAGAGTCGGTCGAGCCGGCAAGCTTTACGGACGTCCATCTGCCGTGAGCCTTATCCAGAAGACCGGAAATCAAGGAAAGACCAAGGGAAGCTTAACTTAGTGTTAATATCAAGGTGCTGTGCGTAAATTAATTCTCGGCAGGTAAGCCAGAATTATTAAATTAATTAACATCGAGAATAGAGTTATCAGAAGTGTTAACAACTTAGCGTCTTCAATAAAGCAAATTCTCGGCAGGGGAAGCCAAAATTTATTGTAAAAAAATTAAATAATAATTAACCTCACGTTTGGTCAAATAATTCTCGGCAGCGAGGCCAGAATTTATTAATCATTGATTGTAAATTAAGGAGTGAAATCTCTCGGCAGGAGGCCAGAAATTATAATAGTTATTAAATCATTGTTATATAATAAATAAATCGGTAATTAAATAAGATAAAATTTACAAGACTAAAAATCAAGTGCTGTGAAAAGCGGGACAAAGGATTGAGATTTTAATTAATTAAATTTTTGTAGAATAAGTTGATGTCAGTAAATTTATAAATAGTTAAAGGAAATTAAAATTGAATGCGAAGAACGAAAGACACGAAATAGAGAGAGATAGACTGAGGCGCGTGAAGTAGAGAGAGATAGCGTCGGTCGCTCGAGTCAGTAAAGTCTATCACTTGATGGAAAATTAAAACTAGAAAATTTTTATGAATTAAAGTAAACGGTTATACAAAAGTGAAGATTAAGGAATAACTAAGATCAAGATTTAAGGAAAGTTTTAGAAAAAAATTAAATTCTGTGTGTGTGTGAGTTAAGTCGAGTGGACAGTAAACTGGTTAAATAAAACGTGTGTCTGTGTGCGATATAAAATGATTCCAGGGCAATTTTTTATTAATAATTTTGAAATAATTAGATCCAGGGGATCAGGCCGGTGGCCATGTTATTATATAAAGTCCAGGGGACTCAGTTTTATTAAGATCCAGGGGATCAGGCTGGTGGCCAAGTTTATATTAATAAGTCCAGTGGACTCAGTTTTAAATAGATCCAGGAAATCACGCCAGTGGCCAACTAAATATTTTAATTCATAAAGTCCAGGGGACTAATTAATTTATGTAATAAAGTCCGGTTGACTCCTTAGTCATAAAATAATTATAAGTGAAGTAAAACCCGGTGGGGTAAAATTGGTTGTGATAAATGAAATTGTTAATTATATTAATAAATATATTGTGTAATAAATTTAATCCCTCATCTTTTCTCACTCTTATAAAATTCAACGACCCTGAACTTTTCGAAATTTAACATCTCCGGTTCTGGAAGGCCGAGTCTTATCTTCCAGTGGCGCCCTTATTAAGATCAATTAATAAAGGGGCCAAATTTAGCAAGGTTGAAAATTACCCTGTTACATTGTCAACAATGAAAAATTTGTTTACTTCCTCTAATTAATTCTCTTAATACAATTGATAACATTTCCGATCGAATCGAAATTCTCTTATCCTTTTTCCGCAATTTAATATTTTTGTTACTAATAATTACTGATAAGGCAACCCTGATAAGGATTAGATGAGGATATCCGGGTAAGGGCCTGATGAGGTAATCCTAATAAGGATCTGATGAGGATATTCTGGTAAGAGCCTGATGAGATAATTTTGATAAGGATTCAATGAAGATATCCTGGTCAGGACCTGATAAAGCAATCCTGATAAGGACCTCATGGGTCTTAAGCGTTACATCCATATCAGTTCCTCATG
The DNA here is from genome assembly GCF_026212275.2 of Microplitis demolitor. Classification (NCBI taxonomy): domain Eukaryota; kingdom Metazoa; phylum Arthropoda; class Insecta; order Hymenoptera; family Braconidae; genus Microplitis; species Microplitis demolitor. The sequence goes on from NC_068545.1 coordinate 9,052,157, forward strand.
AAAATACCCTGATTGGCACCTTATTTGAAATAAGGTTAACCTGATAAGTACCTCGTCAGGTCCTTATGAAAATTTTAGTAGGGTTGGATCCACTGAGTGAGAAAACAAATCTTCAAATTTTAGGAAGATGATTTGAGCCTTCTTACTCGCGTATAGGATTGGTTCAAATCACCCTTTTAATTTTGTTTCGGGATATATATGTTATATAACTAATTTATTCACCCCGATTGTGCCTACAATTCTTATCGGATCCTAATTAAATTTTCCACTTTTATTCTATGTGTAATTATCTAGATCGAGTTCGAAGATGGGCAGAATCGGTTGACGAATTTAGAAGTTATGGTTGTTTGAAATTTTCACGATTTTCTAAAAAAATCATTTTCTATTCACTGTTTAAGTTTATATAACTTTTAAATTAAAACTCATAGATGAATTCTGTAAAAGATGATCTCAAAAACATTGACTATCAGGTAGCGTTTTTTTTTTATCAATTTTTCTTAGTCATTATTGCTTAATTTGCAGTGAAACACTTGCGACTATTAAGATCTTGAATGTTACTTGATTTCTCTTAATGAATGTTCACTATTTACGGGTCACAATGAAATCGGGCACAAGATTTAAGTAAATTTTTTCAAAAATTAAATAAATATCGATAAAAAATATTTCCATAAAATTTTTCTTGGGATTTATTTTAAATTAAAAAATTACGTGGGGTATCAAATTGAAGCTTAAGGTTGATGGATTCTTAAAATACATTTTAGAGTGACATTTTTAAACTTTGATTTTTAAAAAACGAAATAAAAGATACTAGCGCATTTACTGATAAACTTAAAAACAAATTGAAGGATAAGGATATCTGTTTTTTATTTTTCAAAATTTCTAATGGGGGAAAATAAAATCCCGCGGAGATGAAAGTAGTATTATGTATATATGTATACATAGTAGGGTGACCCCGCTAGTGGGCAAATAAATCTACAAGAAGACCACTCTCTCGGAAGCAGCTAAAAAAAGAGAAAGAGCAAGTCGAAAATAAAATAAGTAGAGTTTAATCAGTGCTTTCGATTTCGGAGGCCGATAGAAGTCTCAAAGTTACTTCTGTATCTTTTAAGAGCCCCAGCTTGCTTTTGGCCATACTGTACACAAGTACATACACTTTAATATGAACATATACTCGGAATTGTATACACAAGCATACTTAGGAATACTATGTCTACCTCATGAGTCTACCTCATTAGGCGTCAACAATAGCATAACAAATCATCGAGATTAAAATCTCATCTGACTCCCTCGAATCTGCAAACAACAGACTGGTGCCGAGTAATGCTTTAATAATTATTTCCAATTGTATTTATCCATTTTCGAAATTATTTCCATAAGTATGCCATTTTTCTCGGTACTCTAATTAATTTTATGTAATTATCTCCTCTTATACTGTTTTTCTTTATATATATATATATATATATATATATATATATATATATATATATATATATATATATATATATATATAATGTACTTGATAGTAAAAATTATTTTTCCGCGTTTTAATATTGTCCACATATGTCATGTTACATATGATAGCGTATCATATAGAAAATAAAGTATGAGAGTGTGTAATTTTGCAAAGTTCTATTTAGTCTTAATAAATTGTAGTTTGATTTCATAATGAGACTAATTGGAAATATATAATAATGTCAAAACTAATTAATAAAAAATTGCACATTAGATGTTTTATTAATATTTTTAACTTTCCGCATTGGGCACGTGGTTCAATACGGACAATAGCCAGAAAAAAACCAAAAAAACTCCCCTCTAAGAAAATCAAAGATTTTTGAAAAATTCGGGAAGTCATTGTTTTCCCTTGATTTTTGAAAATCGAGTTTTTGTCAGATGTTGATGATTTAAAGTGTTAGGAAGCTATTCTGACTATTTTCAGAATAATGTCCGAGTGTCTGTATGTTTGTATTCATAATACTAGCATCAAAACTCGAAGGTTAAGTGTCTTTACAGCTAGTCGAAACAAGCTAATTTCAAGCCGATGCTGCAAACAACTAGTAGCGAATTCGTAATTTATAAATACCTGCATACAGCGGGCAGAAACATGCGAGTTTCTTCCCTTGGGAAATAATACAATTGTTACTGCCCGATGTTGGTTTTATTTAATGTTCATTCGCAGCCTTATTACTTTCATTTGTTTGCGTGTTACTTCAGGTCACTCATTTCATTGTTTTAGTGGAAGTTTTAATTAATTTAATAAAATTACGAAAAATGAGTGGAAATAATGTTTTTGTTTCATTTAAGATTTAATATGTGACTATAAATCATAAATTTCTCATTCTCTAATAGTTTTCTGCATCATCGGCTTGAAATCAACTTATTTCTTATTGGCTGCTGACAGTGCATCTTAAAGATCCTTATGTAACTCACGATGAAAGACAATTTGAGATTGCGGGTGATGTCAGCCCTTACTGACGGCTCGGGCAGCTAACTTTCCTTTAGTCTGAAATCGTCTTGTTTTATCCTTTGTCACACAATATATATATATATATATATATATATATATATATATATATATATATATATATATATATATATATATATATATATATGGGGCATTTCACGCCAAATTGACCACTTTTGACCTCGACCCCTTTCAATTTGGCTGAAAATTTTTTTTCCTTTTCTACCCCATTAAAATCATTTTTCAGGAAATTTTTAAATTTTTTTACTCAACCTAAAAAAAGTTATGAATTTTTCAAAAATAAGGCTTTTATTTTTTTAAATAGCTATAACTTCTTCGAAAATGGACTAATTTGGACTTTTTTTTCCTTTTAATTTTTGTCTTTGAATGTACTTTTCAGAGAAGAATACAAAAAAATTTTTAAATGATGAACTCTATTAAATTTTAGGCTTTTTTGGGAAAAATCGCCGTTTTCTTAAAGTTCGCCATTTTTTATTTTTTTTCTTAATTTTAAAAAAAAACTTTAATTACTTCTGCAATCTTTCCCACCAATCCCAGAGTGGGCGGACTTTTCTTTCTATTTTTTTTTATCAATTAAAAAAAAATTTTCGCCCCGTTGGGCTTATATTACAAAACAACACTCTGGAAATATTTGAGAATTTATGGACAACTTCAGAGCTTCAAAAACTGAGACGAAAAAATTAATTGAAACTAGTAATCCTCGAAAAAGTTTCGATTTTTTCTAAAAAAGTGAGAAAAAAAAAAGTAGAAGATACCTATTAATAATTTTATTGTATTTTTTTTTTAAACTACACCTGAAAACAAAGAAAATAAAAAAATAATTTCCCTTTGGTTTATTTTTGACCACGTCATAGGCTTTCAAAAAATAAATATAACGCACATGGCTATTTCAAAAGCATGTGACAGTCAAAAATAAACCAAAGGGATTTTTTTTTTAATTTTCTCTGTTTTCAGGTGTAGTTTTCGAAAAAAATTACAATAAAATTATTTATAGGTATCTTCTATTTTTTTTCTCACTTTTTTAAGAAAAATCCAAATTCTTTCGAGGATTACCAGTTTCAATTATTCTGTCTCAATTTTTCAAACTCTGAAGTCGTTGATAAATTCTCAAAAATGGCCAGACTGTTATTTTGTAAAATAAGCCCAACTGTGCAAAAAATTTGTTTTTAATTGATAAACAAAAATACAGTCGAGTCTCGTTATGAACCCGCATAAAGGGGTGTAGGGGAATATAATTCTAAGAATTTGTGTACCCCCACTCTGTCAGCGCAGGCGACAGTCGTGAGTTGAACTCCCCCTACTTTTTAAGCGTGTGAGTGTGTACGTGATTGTTTCCAGTATCTCGTTATGAGTCCGTTTGACTTGAGTGTTATGTTTCTTATAGTAATACAGCTATACAGTGTCTTGCTTATAAACAAATAATAGGACTAATATGATAAATAAACTCTTAATTTCTTTTCATGAATATACGGTCTCATATCGAGACTCTGAAATTAATTTTTTTTTTCACGTTGTGGAGGAGGAAGGTCTTCCGTGGAAATCCTGGTTCACGGACTCATAACGAGCGGACTCATAACGAGACTCGACTGTAGAAGGAAAAGTCCGCCCACTCTGTGATTAGCGGGAAAAATCGCAGAGTTAATTGAAGTTTTTTTTGAGAAATTAAACAAAAAATCGAAAATGGCAAACTTTAAGAAAACGGTGGTCTTTCTCAAAAATGCCAAAAACTTCATAGAGTTTATCATCTTCAAATTTTTTTGCATTTTTTTTTAAAGTACATGCAAAGACAAAAATTAAAAAAAAACATCTCAATTAGTCAATTTTTGAAGAAGTTATAGTTATTTAAAAAAATAAAAGCCTTATTTTTAAAAAACTCATAACTTTTTTTGGATTGGGTGAAAAAATTTGAAAATTTCCTGAAAAATGATTTTAACGGGGTGGAAAAAGAAAAAAAAATTTCAGACAAATCGAAAGGGATCGGGGTCAAAAGTAGTCGATTTGGCGTGGAAAGCCTCATATATACATGGATGTGCGTGCGTGTGCGTGCGTGCGCGCGTGTGTGTGTGTGCGTGTGGTCTAACTTATAACTAATCAACCGATTGGGATAGGTCTTGCGGCAATCGAAAGAGTTGTAAGCCATCAACTTTTCTGCGCATATCAAATTATTCGATTGAATAGATTTTTAACTACTCAAAAACTACTCAAACAATCAATCCCAACATCTAATCAGCTCTAGAACTCAATAAAGCACCTCGATTGTCGTAAAAACCATCTCAATCAGATTATTTTTCGAGAGATATCGTTGAAAAATGAAATAGTAAAAATCGGTTTTCTTGAATATCTTCGAAAAAACTGAATCGATCAATGAGGGCTGTCCTGTAGGCTCAAGCAGTTTCCAGAATTTTTTTTTCTTTGATTGGGATTTTTAATAATTAAAAATAAAGTCTAGCCTTATTGATGTTATTGGTTCAAAAAAGATTTAATTCTTTACAACAATAAACCCCCCGACTAGAAATTTTGGTAAGGCTCACCGAAAAATCAATTTGGCCCGAACTAGGAGTATCTAACTAAGGCAAGCCTAATTCATATCCTATCAGATCTTCATGAGGTAAAACGAAAATTGGCATGCCGAAAAAATTCCAGATTCGATTGTGATCACGAACCTCTGTGGCGTTGTCGAAGTACGGCATACTATTGGAATTCCTGACTAGTATGTAGCAATAATTATTTAAGGTTCGTTGAATAAGTTTGGTGTGCCAAAGTTAGATGAAACTAGGAATGTTTATCCCAAGTCGCACTCAGGCCTAACGTTGGAATTCCTGACCGGTAGGTAGCAATGGTAACCTAAGGTTTGCCGATGTTTGATATGCGAAAGCCAGACAAAACTAGGAACGTCTGTGGCAAGGTCGCAGTCAATCCTAACATTAGAATTCCTGGTTGGTAGGTAGTAATGGTAACTATACTATAAATATCCCGACTGGAATTCCAGTGCGGCATGCCGAAATACCGATTTGGGACAAATAAGGTTTTCCGAAATACGGCAAGGCTAATTTGAACTTTGTCCGGTCTCTATGCGGAAAGTTCAAACTCGATATATCGACACTTTTCCAAACTTGGTTGTTATTAGGAGTTTTCGGTTCGGCGTAAGTTCAGTTTATCTCCGGAATTCCTGCCTAGAATGCAATGAGAATGATCAAAGGCATGCCAAAGCTAGGTATGTCAACTTTGACTGTTATTAGGAAAATCTCCGTCATTACCTAAGTTAGGTCTATCTTCGGAACTCCTGGCTGGTGCCGAATAATTCTTAAATAGCATAAATAAACTTAGGAGTCACAATCAATAGTGTAGCGTTGCAGTTAAAGCGTCGGTCTTTCGTGCGTAGGGTTCCGGAATCGAATCCCACGATAGCGGTCCTTTCAATAAGTTTCGCGTTTTTCCCTGAATTAAAATTTATAATTCGATTGCAAATTAAAATAACATTAAATTAGCCCATCTAATGATAACTGCCCTGCAAAAATAATTTTAAACTATAAAAAACAATTTTTTTTTTTTTAATTTAGTTAAATAAAATTATATGATCATTACAGTCATGCATGGCAATATATTATGAATTTCTATGTTTAAGCATAAGGCTCGTATGCGATGTGAGCCTTATGCGGTTGCCTCATTTAGCGCGAACTCGGTTTAAGCTATCACGAGCAAGTATGGTTTCCAAACTGCTGCCTAAGAAGGAAACCAAATGAGGGAGGGCCTCGTAACTTCGTTACTTTTGGGATCTCGACCTAGTTCGGCGTCCTCATTTGGCGTAAGCCTGGAATTTGGCATACCTTATTCACGCCTTATCACTGTCTAACTGAAATTTCTAGTCAAAGCCATTGAGTCTAGTCCGTATGTCAAAGTTTTTTTTTAAGTAACAGTTAAATTTTTTTACAAAAATTTCGTTAAATTTACAGCCTCCTTAATTAAAAAATTCAATAAAATCATAAAGGTTAAATTTACAATGCTCCAGCTTTATAAGACTGTAAAATTATAAGTGATGAAAAGATCTTAACAATTGTTATAAAAAAAAATTTTCTTCAAATGAAAAAAATTAAAAATCAAAGTAACCTCTTAAACTTTTACTAGGGCTACTTCTCAAAAATTTTTTATTATTTCTATATCAAACGATTTCTAGCAGTAAAAGAAAAAAAAAGTACATAAGAGTTCAATGACAAGGGTCTGAGTTTTTTTATCGTCATATAAATAAATAATTCCCCAGAGAAAATAAAATAAAATATATATAAAAAAAAAATATAACTGGTCCCTTTACGACAATTATAGAAAAGAAGTTTTGACAAGTTTGAAACAGGTAAATATGAACGTCAAGAAGAATGAAATACAAAGCGAAAAATGATAAGGGGTAGGTTTATTTAAAAAAATAAACAAGTGCGATACACGATTTTGAATGGTATCGAGTTGTTTCAGCGGGGATTCTAGGGAACAACACCTGCTCTGTGGGGCTTGCGTGATTCTACGTATGGCTATCACCTCAGAATTATTGAAGATTCGAGGCCTGACTACTACCGTGGAGGGTAATGCACCTGTATTATCATCGATCGATCGGTACATATAGTCTGCTCGAGAGAATAATATTAGTGTTTCTAATTTCATGCACGCACGTCCAACTACTACTATTACTATTTGGACCTATACTTATACTTGTTCTATTACTATTAAACAGATAATTACTAAAATGCGTATTAAAGCTGGCTAGTTTGAAAGTTTATATATTCTTTAATTGTATGTAATAATTGTTGGTTGAATCAATATTAATAGTTATTTTATATCTGAACTACTAGAAATTTTTTTATTTTGTATATAGTATATATGATTATATATAAATGTAGGGAAAAATCGATTATAGACGGTCTATTGCACGACTCATAATGCGAAGTATTAGAGAGTGCTTTACCTCCGAAAAATTTTTTTCACCTCATTTTTACAACTATTATTGTTATTATCACCCTATAAGTACATAGAACCATCTTAAATTATGCACAATTATACAGATAATGTCATAAAATTTATTTCTGTTATATTTAGAAACTAATTTAGTGCATTAAATAAAAGAAAATCATTGTAATAAACGATAGAATTATCCTATCAAACAGCAGAAAAATTTTGTAGCTTGAAAACTCGATATCTCGGTAAAAAAATCCAGTATTTATCTCATTTTTTTTCTTTTGTGAGAGACTCGTTTTGCCCTAAAAGGATTTGCTATTGTAAATTGCTATTTACCTTTATGCGGTTTAATTATAATTAATGAAAAATTAAATCGCATTTTCTTTAATTTACAGCCTCTATATGTATGGGCGTTCGTCTTAAAAAGTGCATATTCGTGGTATTTTCCTAAATTTATGGAGGAGAGGGGCGGACAAAACGGGATACTCAGAGAGATACCAAGCTTTCAAGGATCCAAATACGCTAAATCTGTTTTTTTTTTCTTTTTAATGAAATTCGAAGTAAATAGAAAAAATTTACGGTTGCTGTTAAAATTAAAAAGTTTCGTTCTTGCGGCAAAAATGGGCTTCTTCTCAAGAAGGTAGAAAAAACAAATTTTAGAATTTTAAATAAATTTGATGAAGTTAAATTTTTTTATAAGTAATTTACATGAAAAAAAAAAATATTTTCACATGATTCTTGGATATATAGACAGAAAAAAAATCTGAAAACCGCCTGACCCTGCGGGCCAGCCCAAAAACTTCTCGCTGTTTTTGAGCTCAAGGAGCTCGGAAATATAATGACTTGTAAATTTTTGAGCTTCGAGTTCAATAATTTGTTAGACCGGTAAAACGTACCTTCACTGAAAAATTATAATTTTTGTCCAACGATATCTTTCGATGGAATCAACCGATTTGAACGTTCTTGGTGGCAATCAAAAGGGCTCAACAAAACTTAAAACTAATTAGGTTGTGAGGTGAATCGGGCAAGTGGTTTAGAAGTTATACGAAAAAAAACCAAAAAACAAAAAAAAATTTTAATTTCTATTCTTCGTATAACTCGTAAAATACATGACCGATCTACCCCAAAATCTAATGATTTTAAGTTTTTCGTTCCAAAGACATCGTCAGACAACAAAAGTTTACACACACACACACACACACACACACACACACACACACACACACACACACACACACACACACACACACACACGCACACACACACACACACACACACACACACACACACACACACACACACACACACACACACACACACACACACACACACACACACACACACACACACACACGCACACACAAACGCACACACAAACGCACACGGACGTCCACCCTAGAATATACAGAATAGCTTCCTATGACCTCATAACGTCGACATCTGATGAAAACTCGATTTTCGAAAATCGGACCGAAACACATTACTTCCTTTTTTTCAAAATTTGAAATTTTCTTAGCGGGAAGTTAAAAATTTTGAGCGGTTTTTATCATAAAACAAAAGTCACTAACATTTTCGACTGGCACTCGATTTTCGAAAAAGTTCACCAAAAAAAATTCAAAACAATGCTCAATTGTATGTACAAAAGTGACTGGAATGTTTAAAACGCATTTAGTAAAAGCAATTTTTTTTTATAAAATTTTGGGGGTATCTCGTTTTGCCTGTCCTACCCCGTTTTGTGCGCCCCTCCGATATGTTCTATTACACTCAGAGAATAAATCTGTAACTGCAACTACAAAAAAATACCAAAATACAGAGACAAATATTTTTCTTAGTTACGATAACAAATCAGTGTAAGTTAATGTAACAATTAAATTTAGTTACAGTTACTATTTTGGAGTTAGTTCAACTATTTTATTGTTAATGTAACTGACTAAAAATAGTTGTATTAAATTCAAAGATGTCATTGAAAGAACTAAACCCTACTAGTTAAATCAACTGAGATATTTTACGGAACATGACGAAATTCTTAAAGTTAGTAAGACTAAAAACGATAATAACTATTAACATTATTTCATAATCACTTACACAAATAATATTTTGTTACAGTAACTAAAGTAGGATAGCACGGTTAATCACGTATACACTAACGCTAAAAGTTGAAGGAACAGGAAAATTTTTTAAAATTTTTAGTGATAGTTGCAAGGCTGTAACTTCGTGAAAAATAATTGTATCGACATTAAAAAAAAACCATTTTATAGCTCAAAATCTCTAGTTTTGGTGCATTTTCATCAAATTTTTTCAAAAGCTACAGCTATTGCGTAAACATGAGAAACGGGCCGTGGAATAATTCTTTCAGTTAAACCAATGCATATGTCTTTGAGTAAATTTATTCAGTTTTAATTTGTTTTTTTTTTTTTTCCTCGTAGGACAATTTGTCGCAGAAAAATCGGCCTACAAACGGAAGAGGATCCTTTTTGGTTTGATCATCGATATCTTTACGAATAATCACACAGTAAATCGGAGGGCGGCGTTAAAAACTTGAATAAATTCCCTACAAGACGCTTTCATCGTTTTTCGAAAAAAATGTTTGTTTTTATTTTTAAAATCCATCCCTTATAGGAAAAAATCATAGGCCCAGGCTTGGCGAAAGATTTATGAACTCTGGGGAAAGCTTGAAATCCACGCTTGGTCAAGTCCGTTCAAGCATCAAAATGATAACACCGAGCCAAGCTTAAGTGAAAGTATTGTGCCAAGACTGTATCTAAGTATTAGCCCAATGTCAAGAGCCAATATTGTGCCAAGACTGTAGCTGAATAATCATCTACGCTTATTAAAAATAAATAAAAAATATTAGTAGACATGTGTGTGATGGTAGCATATTGAAATAAATTTGTACAATAAAGAACTCGGGTAGATCGATAAAAACTAATTTTTTCTTGCATTTGCTGGGTCTCGGGCCTGGTCCTTCAAGGCTGCTAGGCAAGTGTCTTAACGACTAGGCTGTTACGCTATACGTAGAAGTCAGAGGTTCTTGGGTACCATTTGTTATTTAGAATAGTGAAACAAGGCTTTTCAGTTAAGTTGTAACAGGGTAATTTTCAACCTTGCCAAGTTTGGCCCCTTTATTAATAGTTGTTAATAAGGGCGCCACTGGAAGATAAGACTCGGCCTTCCAGAACCGGAGATGTTATATTTAAAAATTTCAGGGTCGTTGAATTTTATGAGAGTAAGATAGGATGAGGAATTAAATTTATTACACACAATATTTTATCAATATAATTAACAATTTTATTTATCACTACAACTATACCCACCGGGTTTTACTTCACTTATAATTAATTTATTACACCTGAGTTCACCGGACTTTATTACATTAAATATTTGGTCCCCTGGACCTTATAAATTTAAAATAATTAAATGGGCCCCTGGCCTGATCCCCTGGATCTATTCAAAATCTTGTCCCCTGGACTTATTACTACAATTTGGCCACCGGCCTCATCCCCTGGATCTTAAAATAAATTAGTCCCCTGGACTTTATACTAAACCAAATATTCAATTGGCCCCTGGCCTGATCCCCTGGATCTGTTAAAATAAAAATTGGCAACTTGCCAGATCCCCTGGATCTAATTATTTCCAAAATATTTAACTAAAAATTCCCCTGGAATTACTTCATTTCACACACACACACACATTTAATTAATCTATTTTCTGTCCACTGGACTTAATTAACACACACACACACAGAATTTAATTTTACATAAAATTTTCTCACGAATATTTTAAAATTTCTTAATTTAATTAAATTTTATATCCTTTTTTATTCAATCACTTAATTAATTTATAATCTTTTCCGGTAAAAATTTATCTATCCAGTAATATAGTTTCTGACTCGAGTAACTGACGCTATCTCTCTCTACTTCGCGCGTCTCAGTCTGTCTCTCTCTATTTCGTGTCTTTTCTTCGCGTTAACTTTATAATTTTCCTTAACCAATTTTACTAATTTTTACTGACATCAATTTATTCTATTTAATTTTTAATTAATTAATTTCCCAACAATTCTTTATCACTTTTCACAGCACTTGGTTATCTTAATCTTATAAATTTTTATAGATATATATATAAATTTTGCTTATTAATTATTATCGATTAATTTAAAATAAACTTTTGACTAAAAATTATTCTAACATCTGGCTCCACGCCGAGAAATTTTTCAATCTTAGAAATTTGTGATTCAAAATTCTGGCCTCTCTGCCGAGAATTTTGTCTGACGGATCATGCAATTAATTACAAAATGAATTCTGGCTTCTGCCGAGAATTTTTATTCTGTCCGGAACGACTTAGAAATGGCGACTGCCCACAAGTAATAAATTCCTTATAATTATAAAAATTAATTGTTAATAAATTGTGGCTACTGCCGACAATTTATTTACCTTTACTTTTCCTCGTGACGATCTTTCTTTCCTTCTGTCCTTCACTGCCGATTTCCTTGTTCCTTCCAATATCTCCCTTTTTAAATTATTCATAATGTGCAGTTAGATCTTTTTCTTTCACGCGCAGTTTCACTTGGTCTTCTTGCCGGTCCGTCCGACTCTGTCTAAATTCACCTCGTGCACTCACTAATAATCTAAGTCCGAGACCCTTCGGCTATTTTCGTAAAATTTCCCACTCTTATTAGTTCCTAAGTAAGGAGGGAGGTTGAGTCTCCAAAATCGGCGTTTTCCGGGGACCAGTCGATAAACTAGATTACGGGGTTAATCGATTTTCGATAACTAACCAACCGCGGGGAATTCCAGAACAATTTAAATTTAAATTATTTGAATAAGTTTAATTTTACCCCGTTACAAAGTATTGGCTGAACCTTGTCCCAAGACTAGCAAGGCAAGGCTTGTCACTTGAGTATTGGCTAAACTTTGTCCCAAGACTGGCAAGCCAAGGCTTGTCACTTAAGCGTTAGTTGGATGTTGGACCAACCTTTGGAGGCCGAGCATGGGTAGCCCAGTATTGTGCCAAGACCAGCCTCGTTGCCAATATTTTTTTTCCTACAAAGGATTAGAAGTAAGTACAAAAAAATGACTTTTTTTAGTTTTTCAGTAAATTAACCACTATTTTGTAAGTATCGATAAAAAGACTAATGTTGCCACGTAATTGTTTATCCTAATGTACCTTTAGAAACCCTGTAAATTTTTAAATCGATATATCAAACCGTTTTTCGGGGGCGATCGATCAAAGATTTGGTAAACGATTGAGGTAGTTCACTCGCCAAACGACTTTTCTTAGGGATGCGGTGAAATTAAAACATGAGATTAACAACAATGTTTAATATTTAATGAGGAAAAAAAATGAACCGGAGTCAAAATTAAAAAGGTGATTTGATCCTCCAAATCCTACATGAGGATAAGGAGGTTCAAATCATCTTTTTAGTATATGAAGATCCATGCATTAAAAGAGTGATTTGAACCTAAACGCGGTAACTTTGTCCGCTTTTACCAAGTTTAGGTTCAAATCATCTTTTTAAAAAGGTAAAATAAGCCTCCAGAGCCTAAATTTATAGATCGATAAAAATTCTCATCGGATCGTGTACAATTAGTAAAGAATCAGAAGGAAAAAAGGGGTCACTAATTGGAAATGGCCACCATGATCGAAAAAAATTTGAAATTTAAAAATTCTAAAAGTAATTTCTTAGCAATAAATTTTTTGTTGTGAGTTAAAGAATAATAAAATTTAAAATATTAATTCACCGGTTGTAGAACGAGATATTAACAATCAAAAAGTGCATAATTAACATGCGGGAGATCTATCAAGTATAATTATAAGCAGGTCAAGACCTGCCCAAATCCATCTCGCTGCCACCTTTGTGTAGCAGTGGGAGACGGGCGATCTTTCGGTCACATAATCGGTTCGAGGCGATGCACAACTCATCAAAATTGCTAAGGTTCTGCAGGCGAATCTACAACGGTGCAGGACATCGCTAGATCTACTTCTGGCACGGAGAGAGGACTGCAGAATGGATATTGTTGTGGTTTCAGAGCAATACCATTCAGCGTCCGGACCAAATTGGTTCTGTGACCCCTCGGGAAAAATGGCCATTTGGATTCCGGATCTAGGGTCTGTTTCCGTGGACAATGGATCCAGGAATGGTATTGTATGAGTAGTTACGCCAGCGATCACCTTCGTGTCGTGCTATTTCACTCTTAATGAGCATATCGCTGACTTCCGGAAGAGGGTGAACGAACTCGAAAGAGTATATAATAACTAAAAAAAAATTATCAGACCTATATAAGCCCTTAATATTCATATTAAACCGAGCTCCAAAGGCAATACATTTCCCATTTAAATAGCATAGGGTTTCGACGCGTTTTAATTTTTAATTTTTTTCTCCGAAGCTAGTTAATCTACGGATATCAGAGATACATCTTTTTGTAGAAAATTGAACACTCTACAAAAAAGGTTTCTTATGGTTTTTCGATAAATTTACTGGTTTAAAAGTTATTCACAGTTGAAGATAAACTTATAGTTAATTTTTGATTTTCTTACTTTGACCGCAAAATTATCATTATTTCTGTAAAAGTGCATTGTTTATTGCGAAAAATCTCAAATTTTAATTGTGTTATTGAAAAAATTACTGCACAATTTGAATATCTGGGTCAAAAATAAAATTTGACTCAGGCTCACTTCGCCTTATTTTCTTTTGAAGTTATCGATTTGCCGAAAGTTTTACGATAAGATATCGACTTTTTCGACTTAAATTAAATATTTTTCAACTTCATCAACTTTTTTCATCTTAGGTTTAACTTATTTGTATTTTTTGGTCTTAGTTTGAATTTATTCGTCTTAACTTCAAACATGATAATCATCTACCTTACTTTTGACTTGCTAAACCAAGTCGAAAAAATGTAATTTATTCGCATTTCTTTCGCCTTACTATATCAAAATTATTTCACCTTTGTTTTAACTTTTTCACCTCATAATTGAAGTCAAATAAGTCTACATCAAGTCAGTTTCGACTTGAATTCAACTTTTTCGTCTTAAATCGTGACTAAGTAAGCCAGTTAAGTCTAAACCAAGGCGAAAACTCAATGTATTTTATATTGACGTAAAAAAAGTCGAGTTTGTCTTGTGAAAAACGGCTCCAAATTTCGATTGGGAAAACTAAGTCTAAATCAATTTTTATTTTTGACCCAGGTAGCATATGATTTTTGATCTTCGTTCTTAGCTAAAGTATTAATATATTCTTCAGTCAATTTGACAGCTCTTTCTGCAGTATCAATGACTACTTGTAGGTGTTTAACAATTTTTGAATGAAAATTTCCAAATTCCACCAAAAAATGTTTAATAATATAAAGTGTTGATTATTATGTAAAAAAATTTATTTAATCTGTCATATTTTTCCGTTTAATTGAAAAATTTTAGACATTACTCAACACGCCACTCATATTATTTTTCAGTTATCTGATTTTTTGGCAGTAATTTTTTCAATAACACAGTTCAAATTGAAGATTTTTCGCAATAAACAATTTACTTTTACAGAAATGATGATAATTTTGCGGTCAAAGTAAGAAAATCGAAAATTAGCTATAAGGTTATCTTCAACTTTGTTCAGTCACAAGCTTAGACAATTTGAAAAGCTTCGTGCATTTCCGCTACATCCAGGAGTTGCCGAACTCGCTACTGACCTCAAGATCAGAATAGTGCTGGGTCACTCGCTATTTGGGCCCGACACATACAATTTCTTGCTCATCACCGTGTGAAGACAGCATTAGAACCCGCTATATGCCGGCCAATCAGATAATTCGTTTTATATTGGCCAGCCAATGAGAGACTCCGCTATCAACTATTTTCCGTTGGCGTGCATTTGAGCCAATGGGAAAATTCGTTTTATGCATCGAGGCTGCCACGTAACCACCAAGCGACCACGTCGCTTCCAACAACATTTTCTCCGGCGTCTTCAAGCTCCTGAATGCAAGAGTACAACCCCGTGCTCTAAAACCACTCTGCTTTACTATAATTATTATTGTTTTCATTCGCTATCGCATATACGTTTTGTTGCATTCGCTATTTCATATTATCTTCTCACAGTTTTCAGTGTACATAGTGTCAATAATTATCTAATTTTATTTCTTATTGAAATTTGTGTAATTTTTTAGTGGTTAAGATTATATCACGCCTAAACCAGATCCTTTTTTGCTCGGCCTCCAAAGGTTGGTACAACATCTAACCAACGCTTAAGTGACGAGCCTTGGCTTGCCAGTCTTGGGACAAGGTTCAGCCAATACTTAACTGAAAAGCCTTGCTTCACCATTCTAAATAATCTACAATTAAAATCTAGTGGGGCTAGTTGAGCAAGCATTCAGCGCGCCTTGCACAACTAGCCTCATTTGAGTCAACAAAATAAAAGTTAGGTTATAAAAGAATGATAAGAGTTAAAAGTAAAATAACCATATATAATCGAAAGAGCAATAATTAAAATATCTTTGAATACTTACGTAATCACGAAAAAGTATTTTCATGCGAGTACGGAAGATAACTTCTAAAGACCTGCTTTTTTTTCTCTTTTTTTTTTTTTGATGCAAAAAAAACAAAACATTCTGTCAATTAATCTGAGCACCGGACGGCCATTGACAGTCACGAAATGTGTTCTCCTCCCTTACCCCCTTCTTTTCACCATTCAAACTTGTTTTGTAATTTGCTTAGTTTTCAAGATATTTCGATATCACAATTTGCCCGATGATCGACCAGCCCCGTCCTACCCTACATTTAACTAAAAAATTACCCGATCACATTAGTCTTTTCATCGATATTTCCATAGCAGTGGTTGTTTTACTGAAAAACCATAAAAAAGTCATTTTTTTGTACACTCTTCTAATGGATATTTAAAATAAAAAGAATTTATTCGTTTTTAACGCAGCCCTCCGATTTGCCGTGAGATTATTGATAGCTGAGATATCGATGATCGATCCAAAAAGGTCTCTTTTTTGTTTGTAAGCTCATTTCTGTGTGACAATCTGTCCTACAAAGTTTAAAAAAAAATAAATTGAAGCTGAATAAATTTTCTGAACGACCTATATATGGTTTAGCTGAAATAATTTTTCCACGGCCTGTGAACTCTCTCAAAAATAAAAAAAGTTTCGAAAATTTTTCTCTCGCGGTATTTCTCATGTTTGCGCAATAGCTGTAGCTTAAAAAAATTAAATGAAAATAAACTGAAACTAGAGATTTCAAGCTATAAAATGCTTTTTTTAATATCTCAATATGATTATTTTTCACAAAATCACAGCCTTGCAAAAATCACTAAAAAATTTCTGAAATTTTTCTGGTCCTTTATTTTTTTGTATTAGTGTATGTAGTTACGAGAACAACTAATTTTTATTTGTTTAGTTTTATTGGTTTATCAGGTTTTTTTTTCTCGAGGCTTCTTGTTCATTTTATTTTATTTATTTATTTTTTTTTTTTTGGTGATGGGAGGTGGCTTATATATATTTTGGTCAAATTTATCTCACATGCACGCTCAAGCTTGAGTTTAACAACCTTCCTACTCTTCTTAAATTGTTATTTTGCATTCGCTCCAAAAAGGATTCGAACCTTCGGGAAAAAATGTTATAATTTACTTGAATTCTCAATACTTTTTATTGTTTCAGATATTACTGCAGCACCCGGTCGTGATTTTGTTGTATATTATAAGGAACAATGTTAAAATATATAAGTTATCTGTTAAAATATACTGATGGTCAAAGATGAAGAATAAAGGGTACACATATAGTTTTTAAAATTTCCAATAGTGAAAATTTTTATTTTGAGTTGTATATTTTCATTGGCAGGATGATATTTTTTAGACTGACTATGGCAAAAATTAAAACTTGAACCATAAATTTTAAAGTTTCAAACAATAAAAATCTCCAAGTTGATATATATAATTTCATAGTCGATCGTTATTTTATCTTGTGCAACCATACTAATAATTCTTGTCCTAAACCCTCATTTTTATTATTTGAAATAATAAAAATATATATATTTTTTTTCAATCTATTTTATATTTGTTCATTTTGAATTATTTACTTCTGGCTTTTACCGTTGCTCTTGTAGTACAAGGTTACATTCGGTTTTTTGATTTCACCCGCTCCCTTCCCCTTCTTCCATTGTCTGTTTTTCTTATTGTCGTACATCTAATTAATTTCATTCTTGTCTATATTATGAATAACAGATTAAGTCGGTACAGTATATAAATGTTTGAATTTTTATATGAAAAATCAGAAAAATTTCAGCCGACTCACGGGCTCGAACTGCCGAAACTTTCGTGAACAGAGTCCAGTCCCTGGCACTTAGAACGCTCAGCCACCACATGCGTATGAAAGTTGGAAGTTATTTTCGTACTTAAATGGATGATGGTAATGCATGAAATTTTACTGCATCAAACAATAAAATTTGCTGAGACTGATAGATACTATTTACAATTGATGAAGTATAACATACAGTTTTACAGAGTCAATCTTTATTGATTTCAGTAGGAATATTTATTATTTGCTTTAATAATAAATATCCATGAAAATTTATTTATTTCTGTTTATATCATTAAATTAGAATGTTGACTAATATTAAAATTTAAAAGTAACTCCTGGTAAAGTTTCTTATGTAAAGGACTTTGAAAAATAATGGTCTAATAAAATTTATTATTTTCTATCTTTTATATTTTTTATTATTTGAGACTTTAATTTGTAACAGGGTATATTTTCAACCTTGCTAAGTTTGGGCCCTTTATTAATTGATCTTAACAAGGGCACCACTGGAAGATAAGAATCGGCCTTCCAGAACCGGAGATGTAATTTTGAAATCAGGGTCGTCGAATTTTACAAGAGTGAGGAAGGATGAGGAATTAAATTTAATTATACACAATATTTAACTAATATAATTATCAATATTATTTATCACATAACAATTATACCCACCGGGTTTTTAGTTCACTTATAATTTATTAACAAAGTTTGTCCACTGGACTTTATACTCTTGCTACTTAACTAGTTCCTGGACTTTTATTACACTAAATTATTTAAAAGGAAACTTTTTAGTCCCCTGGACGTACAATAAATTTGGCTACCGGCCCGATCCCCTGGGTCCTTTATTTAAAATTGAGTCCCCTGAACTTTATTCATAATGGCTACCGGCCTGATCCCCTGGATCAATTATTTTAACTGTCCCCTGGACTTTTACAAATATTTTAAAATAAAAATAGCAACTTGCCAGAGCTCCTGGATTTTAAGTAAAATTTTAATTCCCCTGGAATTATTTTAACTCTCACACACACACACGCTTATTTAATTTACTGTCCACTGGACTTAACTCACACAGACACACACACACACACACACACACACACACACACACACACACACACACACACACACACACACACACACACACACACACACACACATATGTTAATCCGAAATTTTAATTTCCACGATTGTAAAGTTTATCTCATAACGACTCTCTAAATTTTTACCTTTTTAAATTATAATAGTTTCTTTTCCGACCCGACACGACTTTACTTTACAAATTTTCCCAGTATTAGTTTTGAGTAATGAAGTTAATGGAATTTACTGACGCCAGCGACCGACGCTATCTCTCTCTACTCCACGCGTCTGTTGCTATCTCTCTCTGTTTCGTGTATTATTTTCTTTGCGTTCCATTTCAATTTCTTTTGACAATTTATAGATTTACTGACATCAATTGATTACTCAAACTTAATTAAATACAATCTTCGTCTTTTGTCACTATTTTCACAGCACTTTTAATTTTTCAGTCTTCTAAATTTTGTCTTATTAAATAATACTGATTGATTTATCATATAGCAATGACTTAATAACTATCATAATTTCTAGCCTCCTTCCGAGAAAATTTTCTCCTTAATTTATAATAAATTACTAATAAATTCTGACCTCGCTGCCGAGAATTATTTGACCAAACACGTGGTTAGTTTTTACTTTATTTCTTTACAATGAATTCTGGCTTCCCTCGCCGAGAATTGATTCGATTGGAAACGCTAGAATTAAGTACGAGCCCGAAGATGCTCGAAGTCGAGTGGGCAGCGAGCAATTATAAACTGGGACCAATTAATTAATGTAACGGGACGGTTAAGTCCACCTCCGTTCGACGGGAGGCCGATTCCTCACCTTTTTGGGCACACACGCGCTGCGAAATCCCCTATTTTCCACCATAATATTATAAAAGCGATACATTAAGCAAGCTCAATATTGGCGGATGTCATAACTCTTAGGATCAGAGATCCTTTGCATGTGGGTGCCGAACCAACAGCTGCTACGAGTCCGACCTCAAATGGGCTCATGCACTCCTTCCGTCTCAGGAAATAAAGAGACTCTTGGTCGAAGTGGGGGTTGGAATAGGCCCCCTCATAGCACCAATTTCATGTATTGGTCGACATACCACAGTTGGTCAAGAGGGGTCGTGGTTTCTTCCCCTGCCTTCCTGAAAAGACACCCAATTTCATTTACATTAATTCGTCCATACTTCAACACATTCGCACACACACCTGTAACAGGGTATTTTTCAACCTTGCCAAATTCGGCCCCTTTATTAATTGATCTTAATAAGGGCGCCACTGGAAGATAAGACTCGGCCTTCCAGAATCGGAGATGTTTAATTAAGAAAATTCAGGCTCGTTGAATTTTACAAGAGTAAGAAAGGATGAGGAATTAAATTTATTACACAATATTTTAATTAATATAATTAACAATTCCATTTATCACAACCAATTTTTACCCCACCGGGTTTTACTTCACTTATAATTATTTTATTAACTACGGAGACCACCGGACTTTATTACATTGATTACTCAGTCCCCTGGACTTTATAAATTAAAATATTTGATTGGCCACTGGCCTGATCCCCTGGATCTAATTAAAATTTAGTCCCCTGGACTTATTATTATAATTCTGGCCACCGGCCTGATCCCCTGGATCTATACTAAACAAACTCGGCAACTTGCCAGATCCCCTGGATCTAATTATTTCAAATTAATTAATTAAAAATTCCCCTGAAATCATTTTATATCACACACACACACACACACACGTTAATTAATCCATTTACTGTCCACTGGACTTAATTCACACACACGCACAATTTAAATTTTCTTCAAAATTTCTCCCTAAAAATTAAATTTACTTATTTTAGTTATTTTTAATTCTCTCTTTTGTATAATCATTTACTTTAATTTACAAAATCTTTCCAGTAAAAATTTCCATCAAGTGATAAATTTTCTGACTCGAGTAACTGACGCTATCCTTCTCTACTTCGCGCGTCTCAGTCTATCTCTCTCGATTTCGTGTCTTTCTTTCTTCGCGTTAAACTTTAGATTTTCTTTTAACAAATTTTTATTAATTTACTGACATCAACCGTTTAGTCAAGGTTAAATAATTAATTCTTAAAATTTTCTTATCACTTTTTCACAGCACTTGATTACGGAAATAAATTTTTAGTCTTACTAGCTATTATTATATTTTGCTTATTAACTAATGTCGATTAAATTATAATATAACAATGACTTGATAACGATTTTAATTTCTGGCTTTCTGCCGAGAAATTTTTCTTAATTATGATTAATAATGATAAAAAATTCTGGCTTTTCTGCCGAGAATTTTATTCCGACGGACCGCGTTGTAAATCAACAAAAGAATTCTGGCTTCTGCCGAGAATTTTATCTTATACGGAACGACCCGGAAATGGCGACTACCCACGAATAATAATTTTTTTAATAATTATGAAAATTAATTATTAATAAATTGTGGCTAACTGCCGACAATTTTTTTACCTCTTTTCTTTTCCTCGTGGCGTTCTTAGCTTCACTCTCACAGTCCTTCCGCCGATTTCCTCGTTTTTCTTTTTCTTTCTCCCAGCTCTCCTTTTAATTTTATTATTAAATCTGCGGAAAATTCAATACAAATCAGTTATCTTTTTTAAATTGTATCGGCTTCCTGCCGGATACAAGAATTTCAATTTTATTAATATGACTATAGCTTCTGGAAGGTTCTACTCTAACCTCCCCAGAGCTTATATAATTACCTGTATACTTGATGTGCGGTTCCTTACTGGCTTCGTTGCCGGTCCGTCCGACTCTCCAGAATCACCTCGTGCACTCACTAATAATATCTAAGTCCGCGACCCCTCGGCAATTTTCGTGAGTTTTCCCACTCTTATTAACTTCTTATTAGGGAGGGAGGACGAGCCTCCAAAATTGGCGCTTCCAGGGACCAGTCGATAAATTAGATCACGGGATCCATCGATTTTTGATAATTAACCAACCGCGGGGAATTCAAGGACAATTTAAATTTAAATTATTTGAATTTGTTTAATTTTACCCCGTTACACACCTAACTTCAGACTGACACCCGGGATGCACAGAGTCCTCACAAATCGTGAGTTCTATATACCCATGCCCAGAAGCTCCGACAACAACTGAGTGGATGCCAGTTGAACCGCGATCTAGTAGTCTTCTCCTCCTTCCTCTCGATGTTAGAACTGGCTGCTGAGCTTTTGTGGTGGAGACAATCTTTGCTGAAACCATTAAAAATTTTAAAGGAGTCTGGGGATGCCACTCCGCGACCCACCCTTCTATGCTCTGGAGCACCTCACGCTGAGGCTCGAACTCGGTGCATTTTAGCAGTAAATGCTGAACGGTATCCCACCCTTTGTTGCATTGGGGGCATTTGCGATCTTTTGCGAGTCCGTACTTAAAGGGTCTATCCTTAAAACAGTCGTGACCGGTTAAAATCTGGGTAAGCCAGAAATGAGGGCTGCTCTTTGTTACCGTTCGACGTGACAAACTCTTGCCAGCTGTTTTCTCTCTGTCTTTTAATGTGTTTTGAGTACGTCTTACAAATTGTCAAGTATGTCTTTTTAAGTTCTGTCCTTACGTCTTCTTCTATCTCCTTCTGGTATCTCCTTCTAGCTTTGTATACCACTCTCTTTTCTCTCGTTAGTTCTCTGGTCCACCACGGGTATAATTTCTTGTGCGGCTTCTTCCGTGGAATAACAAATTCACATGACTCTATGATCGTTTTAGTGAGTGCAACGGCATACCTTTCCACGTCCTCGATCGATTCCAGCACCAGACCTTCAAGATTCACTCTTGCAAGTTCCAGTAGTTCCTCATGGAACTTCTCCCAATCAGCCAACGCAATGTTGAAACGCTCGGGGTCAGCCCCATCGAGGCCCTCCCGGTCTCTTGGAATTCCTAGTCTGATATCGATCGCAAAATGGTTGGTACTTTCCACCCACTCGCGTTTGATGGACCAGTTTTGTACGTACCGTGAAAATTTTGGGGTAGCTAAGGTGACGTCTATGTACGATTCTTCTGAGGCTGATGAATAAGTTGGGCCCTCCTTTTTTATGTTTAAAATCTCTAACTCATAATCGTCTATAAAATCCTCCATTTTCTCTCCTATCTCATTTATTTCTGGTCCCCATCTAATAGGCCTAGCATTTGCGTCCATCCCAAATAATACCTTTTCTCCCCTTAATGCCTGAGCTACCTTTCCTTGTTGCGTGATATGAATTTCTATTTCTTCGCCACACTGGAAGTATGACGATACCACGTAGAGAGAAATGCCTGAACCTACAATTTGAGCGCATAAGCAGTGTGCTGTACTTAATTGAGAGATGTAAATCATCTTGTATTTCAGGTTTGTTAAACAAATCTCCGCAAATGGCCTTTCCACAGCTGTAGCAGCAATTTGTACATTGCTGCCAAAATCAGGTATTCTAAAGCACTTCTCATTCACCGCTGCGTACGGCTCTTGCAGAAGGACATCAATATGTTTCTTCTCCCACAAGGCACCTGCCTCCAGTGTTCCCGCCTTATCGTTTTGCAAGTTTACTTGCAAGATTCAAATACCGTTAGAGTTAAATCCTCTTTTTTCTCCTTCTCTCTCTGTCGGATGGGGGGGGGGGGTGGAATTTCGTTTCGCGTACCGAGCCCATCTGCCGTTTCTCCTTGTGTTGCGAGTCCACCGTGGGCAAAGCTACTCGACCCTATATATATAAAAAATATAAACTCTCTATGATTAAAAAACTTTAAATCTTAACTTTTTTGAGGATCTTGATAGGTGAGAAAGGGTGTACTGCTTGTGTTTCTTTCACCGTGTTTGACCCTAAGTATCGTACGTCCAGAACATTTATTTTCTATAAAAAGTCATTATTCCTTGATTAGAAGAAACGATTCAAACCGATTTATAATGTTAAATGCCCATAAAAAGGGTGATTAAAAAGTATTCAAAGTATTCAAAAGCATTAAGAAGTATTAAAAAATTTTTTTCCAATCATTTTAAATCGTTTCTTTTAATAAGGCTTGGTTATAAAAGTGAAATCAACGGTGGTAAAATTTTGAATAGCCCGGATGCATAAATCTTGCGGTGTGAGGATATGTTTTCTGGTATGTATCTGCAGTAAAGCTCTGACAACAAAAATTATAAAACTATTTTTCATAATACCAGCATCAAAGCTTCAAGTTTAGGAATAAGTGATTTGAACTTTGATTCTTGCGTTTTGTTCAAAAATGATTTCAAGCTATTGATGTTATCTGCCTTAATGACAGTTCTAACTAAGTCATCACGTTTTATGAAAATTTGTGTAAATAATAAATAATATTTATGGTTTCTGTTTAATTATAACTTGCAAATCATAAGCTACGCGTAGACTTATGGTTGATCACACCATCGATCTTAAATTAACTTAATTCTAACTGGCTGCTGCCACTGAAACTAATTTTCAATGCAAGTAATCATGACAAAAATAGCGTGTAACACGAGATGACACAACTTTAGATTGCAGTTATTGTCAGCTTTTGCCTACGGCTTGGGCAGTCTACTTCACTCTCATCTGATATCGTTTTGTACCATCTCTTGCCACACAATGAACCATTACAGTTTGATCAAACTATAAAATCAACAACTTGTATTTAAATAATTATTGATTTTGTTCAAACAAAAAATATGCACATCGTGAAAATTACATATTTCGTGGGAAAAGGTATCAGCTTTCAGAAAAAAATATCAAATTAGATGTATCAAGCGCCGCACAGTCATAAAAATCGTTTTACCTATTTTAAACAAATTTCAAAGGGTCTTCTGTAACTTAAAATAAAAAATGGATATTTACGTTGGAAAGCTGAGAATTTTTCCTACGAAAAACTATTATGTGCTCATTTTTTTTAAAAATTGTTTCCTTCAAAAAAAGTAATGAAAAAGTTGAAAACAAAAATTTGTTAAAAATTACAAAATTCATAACTTTGAAACTACTGCATTTTAAAGGCTCAAATTTTCAGAGAATTTTTTTCAAAATATATAGAAAGACTCCACAAAGTTTAAATCAGATCGACGAGGGTCGCTCCGTAAAAATAACTTTATTTGGTGGAATGATCCATATATTAAACAAATCATTCAAGTTTCCATTGATTTTTGAGTGATTGACATCACTTTTAGGGGTTGGCAGCGTTGGGCTACCACCCCAAGCCGGTGTCCTTTCGAATTCCGTCCCGTTGGAACCCTACTCGCACGCAGGCTGTTACATCCTACATCATTAATTCCTGCTCGTAGTTTCAGTAACAAAGGTCCACAGCGTTGTACAAGTACAAATTATAACACATCCATTTGTGGAACGGGACGGCCTAAAAGCCTCCGAATCTTTTATACCTCTGTATGTATGTATCCCGAAACCTTGGATACTTGAGTCGGCTCTCTGAGAGATTACTGCTCTTTCCTTCTTTCTTTTTTTCTTTCTTTCCCAAAGCAGTAATGTCCCTCTGGATCGGCAGTGACATCGTTGGTTTCCCTTGCGGTACTTATGGTGGCATCGCGAAAAGGTCGATGTATGCTTGCCCAGCCCATTTTGGTCACTTTTGGGCCAAACCACCATAAACTGGGATCAGGACGGGAAACAACATTAACCATCGGAACGACCGGACCGTTGAGACACACAAGACCACAACATCTAAGTGACGCCATAACAGACGCCGACTTTGAGACGCAGGATTGATATCAGGTAATGAACTAATTGAGAGCTTAAGTTTTTATTGTGGAACTAAGCGATAAGTCTTAAATAATTTTAAGCCAGGCAGGTAGCCGGAAATATACTAGAAGTTTTCAGGAAGGTCGGGTAACCCACGTACCGGAAACTGTCAAATCTAGTCATAATTGCTATTCGGAAAAATTAATTAATTATAAGTAAATTAAATAATAAAATTAAATTAATTATAAAGAAACTGTCTCGGAAAAAGTGTGAAAAGGTCCACGGTCAAAGTCACCCATGAGAATTAAATAAATAAAAATTACGTTAATTAATGGAAAAATAATTAATGAAATAAAAAAATTAATTAAAGAAATTGAGTAATTGGAATAAGAATAATTATTGTGAGAGAAAGTAGTACCTGAAAAGAACACGTGGGAAATGTATAAGTTGTAATGGCGGAACTTTGAGTTGAGTATTTGGGGAAACGTGTTTTGAAGTCGTGAAATTTGGAGTAAAATCGATTAGTCATGAAAGTGATAAAGGGATACTAATAATTAAGGAAGATAAAGGTTAAATAATAAATAAATTAATAATTATTTGAACTTTTCAAATTAATTAATTTATTTAAAATTGCAGAAAATTTATTTTAAAACCAGTGTGTGTAAAATAAGTTCAGGGGACTGAGTGAGTGTGTGAGTGAATTAAATCAAAATTTTAATGGAAAATTGTAGTAATTAAGTATCGAGAAGGTTAAGCGATTTTTAACATAATTGTGTATGTGAGTGTGTGGAAAATGCCAAAGGTAGTTGGCTAATTTTAAAAAGAAATATTGCGGGTTAATAAATATAAGGTTATAAAGGTACAAAGGGTTTATAAAGTTATAAAGCTATAAGGTTTATCAGGTAATAAAGTCATAAGGTTTATAAAATTGATAAAGGTCATAAGGTTAAAAGGTTTATTAAATAAATAAAATGTTAAAATTGTAAAGCTAGTATTTGAATTATTTATAAATTATCCTTCCTTATCCTTCTCTTACACTTAAATAAATTACACCGACCCTGAGGATCTAAGATCCGGCTCTGGGAGGCCGTTATCACTTCCAGTAGTGCCCTTTGATAAAAGGACGACCAGAGTAACAGCATAGCCCTCTTTTGTAGATGTTATATACCTGGCGCACTTTTTTACAGATGAAATCTGTTTTTTGGTTGATTCAACTCGTTTTTATTAAAAAAAAAAATCAAGTATGAATCTCCAATTCATTAATGGTTAAAACTTCATAAAAATATCATGATATTCTATGCCCATATACCGTGATAAATCTCTGGTAACGCTATTGTGAATTTTTAATCTAAATTCGCTCAGTCAAAGTTGCAGCTTTTAAAAAAAATTACTCTATCCACGGTATGAGTAGAGTATTTCGAAGCGAATTTTTCAGTATACATCAAATTAAAGATGAATTCTTAAGTCTTGTAAAGAATGATAAAATAAGTATAAACAAGATCTAAGTTATTGAAATTACCATAGAATCTACTCTAAATGAAATAATATATTAGCATAAGAATTATTTTTGTAGACTAAAATTTTTAGAGCCAGTGAAAAAAATGATTTAAATCTACGTAAATCTAAGAAGTAGAAAATAATAGGTCTGTGTTTTTTTTTTCTTACCTGATGAGAAAATTAAATTAAGTTTAACTGACAGCAAAAATGTAGCATCTCGTAACATTTTTATTGAAAAGCTGATGTATTGATATGTTGAGAGAATTACCCGTTCACAATTTACTAACATTTATAAATATATTCATCTAAATAAAAGGGGTATAACTTTTTAAGTGAAGACCAAATGATTCGATTCAAGTTGCAATTAAATGCGAGTCATTTATTTACATGGTGTATCTAAGGTTATTTTAGATCGAAATTCAACAGATTTTTTTAAATTTGATAGTTAAATTTATATGTCAACAAATTGATAGTTGGTTTGAGTATAGTTACATGATCAAAATTTTCGCGCTCTCACATTGTTCGATGCATGGTTGGCGCGGGACTCAACCACGTCTCTTGATTTTTGTAACTACTAATTTTTAGATTAGCAATAGCTAAAAATGAACAACAAAGTAATTTTAGTTACTTTAACTATCTTTTTAAAGTCATCTAAACAATAGATAGTTACAATAACTATTTAAATTTCTCACACCAACTAAGTAAAAATAGTTGCCTTTTATTCGTAAATTTTATAAAAATCTAACTATTATATTTGTCCTCATGACGCAACTGTACATAAATTTTAACATCTTCTATCCAATTAAGTCAGGTAGGTTCCAAAAATACTATTAGTGACGATATATATATATATATATATATATATATATATATATATATATATAAACATAATAAAATATTTTTATTTTCATGTATTTGTACAGTTAAATCTTGATTGCTTGATAATGTAAAAAAAATCTTTATTACATTGACCCAGTTATGTATTATTATATTTTCAAATTATAAAAATATATTGATGTCAATTGACCGTGGTTTTAAAAAGATTATAATATTATCAAAATATAATTATGAAATAAAAATGTATTTGGAAATCATGGTCTGAAAATTTAAAAAAACAATTTCAAAAGGTATGAACAAAGTTACTTTTTATAATTTTTTATTTATTTATTAACAAATTTTTATTATTTTATAAACAAAAATTCATTTAAAATCATATGACTAGATAATATTTTTTTTAAGATACATCAAGTAAATTTAAAAATTTTATTTGTTGCACAGTATCACATAATATCTACGTTTAAGGAGTTCCTCCGTGTGATAGGTTCAAAAAATCGATTTTTATTTTCTTGCAAAAATTGATGCCTTACCATGTGTAGAATATTCTGGTTTAGTCATTTTTTAAAATTCAACGTCGTTATAAAGACACAGCAGTTAGAAGGAAGATATATATATATATATATATTAGGGTGATTCAAAAAAAAAAACATTATTTTTTTTTCGCTCTTATCCCCTGAAACGTTAGTGGTTACCGAGAAAAAATTTTCCCAAAAGATATGGACTCTCTAGCTCAGCTCTAAATGGTTGCTATTTTAATTTAAATTTCCCATCTAATTTACATGGAAAAATTAATTTTTTCATTGAAACTGTAATTACTTGTAAGCTGCTTAATATTTTTCAAATTCATATATAGATCTCCAAAGCTGATTTCTCAAGCTTTCCAAAACCCTATGATAAGTCATAATTATCATAATTAAAACGCCAATTGAAGCTTTCTGAAAAGTATCGATTTTGTATTTCAAAATGAAATTGTTTACTTTCATTTTTATTTTCGTTAGCTTCGATTGGCGTTGAATTGAAACTTCTATATGTTCTACTTGTTTATTTTACTACAAACCCTCAGTTTTATGAAATATAAAGATCAATTTGATTAATATTTTCGATTAAGAAAAAAAAAATAATTTCGTATTATTTATATTATAATTGCATAATTTTTTTAAATAAAATTTATTAAATTCAATTGATTATTTATCAAGAACCCAGCTTAATTATCTTACTCTATCACCATTATTAAGAATAACATTTATTACAAAAATTCATGAATTATTTCTTACTTTAATTAATTTTTATAAGTCAAATTATAAAATTACGGTTGTTGACTGCAAATAATAAGAAATTAAAAAATGTATAAATTATTAATTGTAAATAATTATAATGAGAATGTTAAAATATTTATTCATTAAAACTTAATTTAATTTAAAAAAAATTATTAATTTTAAAAACCGTAATAATAAGATGATTGGATGATTAATAAAAATCCTAGATTAGCCAATTCTGGCTCAAGTATGAGAAACTATAGGCATACCCTAACATGGATAATTCTACCTTGGCCCAAGTTTGGGTTGCCATTGAATGATCAAGGCCGAGGAACCTAGTCTTGGCTTAAACTCGGTTAATCATTGGGTCGGCCAAGGCTAGGTTATCCAGTCCTGGCCCAAGTGTGGGATTCTATTGGATGACCAAGACAGGAAAACCCCGTTTTGGCTCAAACTCTTTTAATCATTGTAACAGCCAAGGCTAGGTTACCCAGTCCTGGCCCAAGTGTGGGTTTCCATAGGATGGCCAAGGCTAGATTAGCCAGTCCTGGCCCAAGTGTGGGTTTCCATTGGATGGCCAAGATAGAAGAACCTGGTCCTGGTCCAGACTCGGGTAATCATTGGATGGCCAGGATTGAGTAACCTTTCTTGACTCAAGCATGGGCCAATATATACGTGCCAAAGCTAGGTTCCCCAGTGCTGAGCCAAGGATGGCTCCTTTGTTAAACTCTGGGAGCTCTTGCATGGGTAAGAAAAAAAAAATTTTTTTAACAACATTACTTGGATTTTTCAGTTTTTGTTCAAGTACAAAAATCATTATAAACAAAGTATGAATATTTTTTTAACTTTTATGTCGTGATCGTGCTGAGTATGTATGTAAGAAGGGCTCCACGAATTGAAAATTTTTTACGACAATTATTTAAAATTTTTCTTTATTTACAATGAAGACGTAACTTTGAGAAAATTTCGTTAATTAACAATCATTTAACTCGTTGAAAAATTAACTTTAAGTAAAATTTCCAACGGGAATGAATTATTTAAAGTGTTTAGAATACACCATAATTATTTCAAATTAAAAAAAAATTTTTAATACCTTAAGTGAATTAATCAATGTTTCGTACTCGCTTTTGACGCCGCGCGCGCAACTTAAAAATGTCGCGCGGAGACCCATTTTCAGCGTTTAATTAAAATTATAAATACTGGAGATAGAGTTCCGGGAGGTAGGAGTATTGTATCGGAAATTTCCTCCTCTTTAAGAATCTTCTTTCTAAATTTCTTAAATATTAATAGTCTATGAAATATTGTCAAAAAACGAAAAGCCTTGTTTTTTTTATCTTTAATTGTTTATAACTTTTGCAATTTTTTACGTGCTAATACAAACGTGTCGCACATTTTTCTAGGCGTTATTCCGGATCTAATGAGCCATCACTCCTAATTTTAAGAGCAGTATCTCTATTTTAGACCATTTTTAACTTGTCGACTATAGACTATAGAAAACCAAAAAATTAGGCTTGGGCTAAGCTTTGGGGAATTAAAAATTAGGCTCGGAGTGAACTTTGAAATACACACGATAAAAACTGTTCCAAGCCTCGGAAAACTGAAAATCGTGCTCAGATCAAGCCTCGAAACTCACTGGATGAAGACTGGGTGTAGATTGTTCATGAAATGAATAGAAAATGTGTTATTGATTGACTAATATTAATTTTTTTAACGTTTAATTTTACATTATGACTAGTGTTTTTGTGTTTTATTACTAAAATAATTATGACAATAAATAATGTTGCTTTATTTTTGAAATAAATGTAAATAATTTATATCGCAATCAATATGTTATTAATAAAGTCTTAAACTCATTCAGAATACTAAGAATCTTATAGAAAATATGATTAAATCTAATATTGCATACTATAATTATCATATTAATTAACAAACTATTTTCATTTTTAAAAACTGAACATATGTGCATTTTCAAAACAATGACATATATATCTTATATAGAACGTAACAAAAGTTTAAGTATTTATATTTTAATAAACTTGTACGTAATTAAATATTATCAGTAAAATTTTAATACACAAAAATTGACAATTTTTTTAATAATAAAATTTCAAACGTATGGTTCTTGTATATAGTTAAATTTTAAAGTAAGAACTTAAACGTTGATGGTGCCCTCCATCGCGATCCTTTCTGAAAATATATAATTATTGTTTTTTTTTTTTTTTAAGTAATTATGAATTTTATGGACTATAATAAATACATTTATACAAATCATAAGTTTACCTTCAAGCAGACTGCTATTCATAGTGTCATTTTTTAACGTATCGTTTGTTATGTCCGGCGATTTATTTCAATAGAGTAGATCGATATCTCTTTAGTAGCAACAAAATATGGTCGATTAGATGGAGGTCCGGACTAACAATATAGAAAATCACGGAAAGAAAAATGAATCTCTTTTCGTTTAATTATTTTATATGGGTTTGTTTATGAAAAGGTGTTCCGCAAGCCTTCAAAGAGACTTGTACTAGTTGTTAAGGATTTTGTTAAGTTGATAGGATAAGATGGTATATCACTCACTTACCTTCAATCGATCTTCCTCGTATAGAGGCTCGATACTCTCCTCTGACTCCGGTGTCTTCCCTCCTTCTATGACGAATTTGGCTTAGTGTAAACGATGGATTGAGTCTTATACAATTTTTGAGTGAAGAATTTTCTCGTTGGCAAATTTCATCATTTATTTGATCACAATTAATTCACTATTTGGTTTTATTTGATAATTCTTCTACACTTACGATTCAATAGAAATAGAATCGGCATATGTAGACACAGGAAGTGAACTAAAATCATCCGACAATTCCGAATGTTTTTATTTTTTTCGTAACAGTAAAATAAAAAAAAAATCATGACATAGGAAACTTTTTTTTTTTTTCAGAAATCTGCCAAAAACCCAATTTTCAATATTTGAAAATGATTTTAATTCTCTCGATGCACTTTAGTTTACAGACTAAAACGCCGTTTTTTTTTTTTTTTTTTTTCCTGCTGATAAAGCTGATAAACCGAAATCGTGGAGAAAATGAGTGTATTGTTTATCGAGGCGGGTGACTGCAGAGTGGTACAACTTACGTTGTAGTGAAGATTTTTATTTGAAATTTGTGTGACATACTCTTAAAATAAATGATAAAAAATTCAGTTCTATCTTTTCATTGGTCATCAAAAACAATTGCCAAAAGACGCTTAAAAAAACAGGCCGTCACAAGAACCCCTCATAAAAAAAAAAAAAAAAAAAAAAAAAAAAAAAAAAAAAAAAAAAAAAAAAACTGAATAACTGATTTTTATAAATGTCTTTAAAAAAATTATCTCCAGTGTATGATAAAAATTGATATTAAAATAAATTTATCATGCAAGTGTTACAACTTAGTAATCATAAGTTTGGACATAAAATATAATTGAAAAAAAAAGAGGATTTTGTACTACAATACGACAATTAAGATATATGCACTCAGTAAAGGTGGATCATCTATTAGAATGTCACAGCGAATTAACCGTGGGCAAACGACAAGCTGCCTTGGACTTGGTACAATTTATCAAAGCGCATCACCTTGTGAGACATTTCTTCTTACTCTGTGGGAGAGTCTTCAAGAGTCGTCCTGTCGCGTATTTTTAAAAGATCTCTACTTGTCATTCCTTTTTATTCTTTTTCCTCCCTTTTCTCTCTTCCTCCACTATCTTTCTCATACTCTTCATCTCAACTAGAGATTTTCTCAGTCTCTCATTTCCTTTATCTCCGTACATACTCCACAATACTCTTTATTTATTCGTGCAGCAGGAAAAAATTTTGTCGTTCCGCCAAAAACTAAAAGAACGTTCTAATGCCGTCCTCTACAAATATGCTTACAAATTGTCGTTATTTTATTTTAAAACCATACTTTACTATATACAAATATTACTTACACAGAAAAAATAGTCTACTCGGTTCAAGAAAAATATTGTCTTCCGAATTTTCTTTCTTAATTTAATAAAAATAAAATACTTAATTCAAATACTCTTTTTTGTTTCAAGATAGTAAATTCTCTTGCTTTTAAACGAAAAAAAATTTACTTGGGCCAAGAAACTTTTTTTTTGCCACAAGAAAAAATCTCTTGGCCTGAAAAAAAAATTCTCTTACTCCAAAAAATAAAGAGAACTTGAACAAAATCGTTTTCAAATTTGGGATATAAGAATTCTAAAATATATATCTTACCAGGGCCACTACGAGTGGCTGGGCGCGATCTCGTGGCGAGCACCTAACTACTCCTGCTGTTGCTACCTAGCACCGGTAATTTTCTCCTTCACCGTTATCGATCTTTTCTCCCAAGAAATTTTTTCTCTTGGCTTAAGCAACTTTCGTTTTCTTTGAAAAAATTCAATTTAAGATAAAAATTTCAAGATAATTGTTTACTTGGTGCAAGTAAATTTTGATTTTTCGAATCGACCAAAAAAAAATTTCTTGGTTCAAGAATATTTTTCTGTATTTAAGATAACAGTTTTTTTTTGTGTACTACACTTATAAAAGGATTTCTTAGCATTTAAAAAAAATTCTTAGTATTTAAAAAATGATTTCTCAAATAGTAAGAAATAGTTGTTAAATACAAAAAAACGATGTTTAAGAAATGATTTCTTAAATATGAAGAAATTCTTCTATCAGTATGTATTCCTTACTCTCATACTCAAATCTCGAACTGTTTTATTTCATTTTCTGACATTTGCCATTACTACAAGCCGCAACTAAAATATAAATACTAGACCACTACATCAATGCCATGTTTAAGATGGCGTTTTCCTAATCTTCAATTAAAATATAGGGGAGGGTGGAGAAAGAAGGCCTCATCTAAGACGGTTATTACTTTTTGTCGTTTTCTACCATCAAATCTTCATCGAAATTTATAAAAAAAAATATTTCTGGGGCATAACGGCCCTTTTTCAAAAAATGGCAAAAAAAATTTCTGTTTTTGGTATTTCAAAATTATTTTCAACGTTAGGAACGCACTGAATAAAAGATTTATTTAAGCCGAGTAAGATTTATTTGAGCCAAAAATATCGTATATTTGAATATGGCCAAATAAATATTTAATAGTGAGAAATATATAATATAGTTGAGCAATTTAAGTGGGCGAAATAAGTGATTTATTCGGTGTTAAGAAATAATTTAATTGCTGCAAATAAAGGTAAGTTAGACTATGTGCTCAAGTATTGCCAAATTTTCCGTTATTTGTCACAAATTTGATATCTTTACTACAAATATATCATTTACTACCACAAATAACTTATATATTTCAGTCAAATAATAAAATTATTTGGATTAACTGTCATATTTAATTGTACGAAATGTATTTATTTATCGTTAAGAAATATTTTTAAAAAAGCCACAAATAAAAGAAGGTGTAATGAATCGTTACCCTACTTTTACTAGAAAAAAATTGATGGTAATGACTTTTCCATGTCTATTGCAATACAATTGAATCTGAATTTAAAGTTACCAAAAAAATGTAGGAGGGAACACCTGGACTCAGCGAAAATGAAATAAATAGGGGTGTGCGAATATTTGAATTTACGAATTATTCGACGCGAATCGAATCGAATAGTTCGAACTATTCAAATGGTTCAAGTAGTTTGAATAATTCGAATATTCAATTCGAATTTCGAATCGAATGTTACTATTCGATTCGATTCGATTCGAATACTATTCACACACCACTAGAAACAAAGTGTGAAACACAAAAAAAAAATTGTTTAAAAGTTAAAACTGATGATTGTAACTGTCTTTATTGCAATAAAGTTTATGCGGAAGCTATGGAATCATGGGTTCAATTTGAGAATGGTAAGAAATGATCTCATAATTTCTGTGCAGGTGTAGATTAATATTATTCCGATGAGTATACTAGTTGATACTGTAAAAATTTATCAATTAAAAAAACATTATTATTTTTAAATATTTTTAGTAGCCAACTTTGACCTGGGAATAGAGAATCAGCCGAACAATCAATAAGTATATTCAATTTCTTATAATTTGACAATAAAAATATGAAAACATCTTTTGTTCAGAATTTTTGGCTGGTCCATTTTATCCCTGGTATCATGCGTAGGGCTAAATATGCGCAAATATATCAAATTTAAGGTTATCAAAAGAAAAACAGAAAAATAAAATTTTCATCAAATTTTGAGAGGTTGCGTTCTTGAACCACCCTCCCCTAATGTAAGTAATTATAAATATATTTTATATGAGTAGATAGGCTGAGAGAGTTCTGGACCGCCAGGGCATGATGGCCACGATCTGTTGTATCGACGGATGATAAATTATTTATAGATGATAAAGTATCGACGAACGGTAAGTTAACGATTGATGATAATGTGTCGGCTGTTGGTGTACTTATCTGGGGCCTTTTGACATCATTTGGATGCTAATTAACGTTGTTTGGCAGTCTTTTTACCATCATTTCGATGCTAATTATGTTTATCTGGGGCCTTTTTGACATCATTTGCTAATTGGCGTTAGTTGGCAGTTTTTTACCGTCTGAGCTCATTTTGAGCATATCTAGGATTCTTTTGAGCTCATGTCTGCCATTTTGAGCTCGTGTTTTGATAGATGGCGCCTTGTGTATATTATGAGTGGGAAATTTTGAAAAAATATATACAATTTTTAAAAACGTTCAATTTATGTAAAATTAAGTACAATTTCAGTAATGACTAGAAGGAGTTCTCGGAATGCTTATCAGGTTACAGGTTCTGGCATCATGTTTGTGCTTAACCCCAGAGCTGACACTAGCGTTGCCTACTGTGATTAATGCAATATGTACACGTAAATGTATGATTTGAAGTTTAATATATTGAAACTGGGGTATGTAAGGGTACATGCGAGAAGCATACCAGAGCATGCCATCTAGTGGTATAGTTTCTCTCCCCTCTTTTTTTTTGCTGATGCGTCATCGATGACGTCATCCGACAAGTCTGAACTTATTTTTCTATTGTTTGTGACGTCATTTAACAAGTCTGAACCGGTTTTGAGCTATATTGGGGGTTACTGATCTGAGTGCTGAGCTCGAGAGCTCACAGCAGTCAGTCTACATCGAGAAACGTTCTAGTTAAAAGCTTGTGCTAATGGATAAAAAATTCAGTGAAAGTGAAAAAATTTTTCTCTTACATAACCGGCTATGCACCGATAACCTCGACGATATTATTGAATCCTTATTTGGTGACGTGCCTCCTGAGGATATTGGAAAATTTATCAATGATGTAATTGCGTTTGCTGAAAATCTTGAAATTATTGAAAGTGCGCGAGAAGTATCGTGTCCAGGATGTGCTGAAAAAAGAATTTTAGCACAGAATCTATTTGAAATTAGTGAAAAAACGGAAAAACTACAATTACATATACTTAGAAAATCATAAAAATGGGTGCTCAAGGTTCAAAGTATGTGAGAATTATTATTTAAAAAAACAAAAAAATTATTATTTTTCAATTAATTCAACTATAAATATTTAATTATTAACTTTTATAGACTTCATGTATGCATTGATGAGTGTAACCACGATGCCGAAATCCAATTCGAGGATATAAGCAGCGAAAGTGATATTTTCGACGACGACGTTTGTATCCCTGATTCGTATTATTTTAGGAAAACGAATGAAGAAAGAAACAAAGAATTAGCAATTCGAACGAAAGAAATCAACTTACAACTGTCTCATTGGAAAGAATTATTGTTAAGCTTCAAGAATTGCAAAGATTACGAAGGAGCGTGTCATGAAATAACATTTATATTAACTAAGTCATTGTTCAAAGCTAACAAACAGCAATAGTGGAACTAATAATTGATTTTGTGGGTTTTGAGATGCCTGATGGGAGATTTGTGATAAAAGAACTTTGTGCTACTGATATTTGTGATAAAGTGTGTACTTGCATATGGACTTGCAGGATGTGAACATTGGTTGTTTGAACCATCTTTGGATCAAGTTGAGGTTGCTGTAATGCAGAAAAGTGTTGATCACTGTGGACACCAACATGCAATATCATGGATAGCTGGATTGCTATCATATGAATTATTGAAAGACATTCTTGTAATTATGGTCAAACATACACGATATTTTTACGTACAAGGTGAACAGAAGAAGAAATGGCTCGAAGATCTAATCGACGCTGCTGTACCAATTATTGACTTAGAAAAAATGGAATTTTTCACATTCTATCAAAAGAATGATTACATGAAATATCAATGTCCATATAATGCATATCACTTGAAGAAATCTGATACTTCATGTGCATTTCAAAATGTCCAAGAGTTCAAGAGATGGTTCTGGCATTTTTATGGAATTCAACCAACATACGAAAAGTCAGTTCAGATCTTCAATCAATCGAGAAATTTACTGTGTATGGATGATCGAGATATTGCATGTCTCGATAATATATTTATCCTTGAAAATGCAACCCAGCAGATCGATTTTGCTTGGCACAAACTACCAAAAGAATTAAAAAATAATGAAAAATTGATTGGCTATCAAAGGTGTCGGGATCATTATATATTCTATGATGATATTCCTGATAGCTTTGCATATCCATTCAAAAAAGATTGCTCTAACTGTATATTTTTAAGTTAAGAAAAAAGACTATATTTTATGTAAGACTAAATGTATATTTGAGGTTATGTAAGACTAAAATGTACATTTTAGGTTAAGAAAAAAATATCTATAGTTTATTATGTATTTGAGGTTATGTGAAATGAAAAAAATATTTCAGGTTATGTAAGACTTAAATGTATATTTTAGGTTATAAATAATAAAAAAACAATGTATATCAATATAACAAAAGTTTATTCATTTATAAATGTAAGTTTTTTAATTAATACAGGTTCAATAATTATATTTAATTTATTAATTCTTTGTTTATATCGTTCTCGATCTCTTGCTGCTTGTTCCCATTCGCCACTTCTTGCTTGCTCGTGTTCAAATTTCCATACATACATGTAATGTATGGTTGGCGTTGGATTAAATTTAACAGTCTTCATATTAGTTTTCGTACGATGCTGCTTATAGGATTATACTCGACTATGCGATCATGTATAATGAGACAATAAGCTGATGTCTGCGCAGGAAATTGATTTGTAGATTCAAATTCCAGACGAATATCCACTGGTCCAGATTTTATCGATTCGTTTTGTTTCGAGCAATCGATAACATGCAGTGGTGCTTGTTCCAAAAATTTTTTCTTCGTCAACAGTGGCTCAGGTTCTTTGTTGTAGTATGAAATTTGGAAATTTATATACATATCATACAACAGAGCATATTGATTGTTTGCAATGTTGAGGTTTAAATTCCCATAAGGATGACTCTGAGAGTTTAAAAAATAATTTTATGTCTCTGATGTTGCAGTGATCGAATACGCTGGCATTTTTAGTTGCATCATTTTTTCTATCTGTTTGAAATCCAAGTATCACAAAACGTGGTTTCTCGAGCTGTGTAGATGCCTTAACTGCCCAAATGTGCTTCGAAGTATTAGGTCATAGTGGATACTCGTACAGCTCCCAAGCCCGGAAACTGATTGAGATAGTTGAATCATTTGTAATATAATTCAAAGCTTCAATTTTTTGTTTATCAGCCATAGTCACATATAGTACAATTCACTCGATTTTTTGCAGCGTAATTTCAACAGCTTCAGCATGAGCTCCAGCAGCAGGTGTGGCCACAATGTATGCATTTAAATCAGCATTTGATCTTATTAAAATCAACTCATGCTTTGCATTGATGACAACTTTATGGTAATCTTCAGTAAATCCTAGCAAACGACTCAGTGGTATAGATACATCCAAGTAACCATTGTCATTGTGTTATTTGTTGACAGCTTCATCCATAATCTAGCCTGAGTTCTCGAGTGTATTTTGTTGAGCTGGACTCAGTGACGTGTATCCTTTCATGAGACTTGCGATGCCGACATTTTTGTTATGATCAATCTCAACACCATTGAGCTCATAGCGTATTTCTTCAAATATATGACATACTGTCATGTTGGCCATGTGAGTAGTTACACTCACAGCTGTACCATCGGACTTTGTGAATTTTCCATACACATGTAATGTACTTTTACTTGGGAGTAGACACAAATCTTGATGTTGAATGGCAATTCTTATTTCATCGCTGTTGTTAAATGTTGATGAAGCATACGGGAGATGAGCATGCGCTTCATAGTGCGCAATTGACTCATCAAAAATGATTTGTCGTTGAATATTTAAGATTTCCGCTGCCATTATCGTGTACACGTCAAACAACAAAAATAAATTTTTATTTTCTTAATTTTCCACGTAATTTTAGTCCTAGGCTCTGCAGGAACTGAGCGTTCTGATGTGTTAACACCTTGTGAGGTACTTGGTGACTGATGTTGCTTGACCATGTTGCTGTCGTTTTATACCCAGCATCACTTTTTGTCTCATACACGATACCCATTATTTTATAGACTTTATATGCAGTCTTATGGTTATCGCCTCACCTCTAAAATTAGCCAATTTTCCGTCTTGATCGACAATTCTCAGTCTGAGATTTTGTATTGCTTGTACGGCGATCGGTAGATAAATGACGTGAGATGGCAATTCAACAATCATATATCCTGGTGGCACACTTGGAAAAAATTCATGAATAGTGTGAACTTTGTGTTCATTTATATAAGCACCAGACGTGATGTTGCATTCAACTCTCAGAGCATTGAGTTTTAATATCTTTACTGGTAAATCTGATGAGTGAGTTTTATGTGGCATCAGCTACCGATTTGTAAATCCCAATAGTTGACCAATAGAATCTTCAGGCGTAAAATTTATAAATTGATCACATTTAATTTCACTTCTCAATTCATTATTATTGGCTTTGATGCTGATGCTGAGTCTTCGTAATTTCTTTTGAATATATTTTTCAATGTCAGTTATCTCTTAACTTCCCGTTGGTATCGTCAAGACTCTCTCTTCAATATTTCCATATTTTTCAGCTTCTATATTATTTTCACTCACTGAGTCATTTTCTGTCACTGAGATATTGTCATCAAACTTTGTAGTTATTGCTGCATTTCTTTTTTTCTTGACTATTTTTTTTTCATCAACATTATTTGTATCAATTTTTTCGATATCAATATTATCCACAGGATAAGAGACATAGAATTTATTAGCACCAACATCAATATTGGGTATTGAATTAAATGTTAATAACTCTACAAGTCCCAGAACATAATTTTTAGTTGGTGATAATTCTATTGGAGGGAAGTAGTTGACCTCCAACTCGGATGTGGATCCTGTTAGCGTTAATGTGAATGACTCAGCCATGACTGATGTGTTATACACAGAGTCACATCAATTTATAGTTGTCCAGTGAGAAATTTGCGACACAAATATCCACATATAATTGTATCAAAATCCTGATATCTTTTGTGATTATATTTCACGCTACCAACATCAAGATATTCCATAAGATCTTGTGGTGGTTGTAAATTACCAAAACTGTCAAAATAAATAACTGTATCATCATTTTTCTTGTATGCAACCCAATGAGTACCAGGTCCATGTTTATCATCAAGATTAATAATAGCTGATTCATTTTTTCTTGGTCCAGTTTCAGCTAAATCATTACTCATAAAAACACCACGAAAGTTTTGAATTTTTAGAGCTTTAGCATACTCCAGTAAGTCGATGTTTGTGAGTGCTCGATGTGGTAGCTCTACTTGTTTTTTGACTTGCATCCTCTGCCTACTGGATATGGTCTCAAGTATAAACCCATACCACATCTGTAAGGCTTCAAGTATAAGCCTTTACCCATGGATAATTGTTCCATTTTTAAATTATGTCGTTTGCTCTCATCCAATCGATTGTTAGCAGCACTTGCATCATTTACAGCTTTTGCTATACCAGCTGCACCTCCAGCTAAAGCTCCCGTGGCACTCAAGCCAGCAAAAAGTGGTATTAAAAATGGTAGTATACCACCAACTTTAGATGGAACTGGTAAGATTCGTGGTAGCCAGATATTTTTTTTCCCACCAAATTTTTTAACTACCTGACGAGCTCCTTTCAACGCTGTTTTAATTGGATCACCTTCAGAAGTCATGGAATTTTTGGCCGCATAAAAACAAAATTTTTTAATGTATATATACATTTATTTTCAAACCTTAAAACTAATTTTAC
Organism: Microplitis demolitor; assembly: GCF_026212275.2. Lineage (NCBI taxonomy): Eukaryota > Metazoa > Arthropoda > Insecta > Hymenoptera > Braconidae > Microplitis > Microplitis demolitor. Next base: position 9,093,361 of record NC_068545.1, read on the forward strand.
AAAAACTTAAAAATAATATTTACATTTTTTATTTACATAAGTTCTCTTTTATTTAATTACATAAATTTTCTTTTTTTAATTATTATCTCATCATCATCATCATCTACAATTATTTTCTTATTTTTATAACCCCATGGTAGGGTGTCGTGGCTGCCGTCAATGAGCTGGCGCTTATCATCAGCCCAACTCAATGCAATTTTATTTTGCGCAATTGTCCTAACATCACGTTTGATGATTTTATGCAATGTTTAAATAATCATGTGACTTTAACTAAGAAACAATATTTAATCAAATCAAAAAATTTGTTAAATACCGTAATAATTTTTTTTTCTTTTAACTTCCATTAGTGTTCTTATTGAAAATACTTTCAATTGAAATTTTTAGTTTGTCACATAATTATCACATATAAAAATTAAGATTATTGCAAATTAATTATGAAATTTGTGGTAAATTAAAAGTAATAGTTGAAGTAAAAAAAAAATAAAATACAAAGTGATTGAAATTTAAATTAGTTCGAACAAATGATGATGACTGAAGAATTCTAAGTAATTTCAAAATAAATCATATAAAAAAATACATCTATAATAATATTTATATTTGTAACCGATTCGAGCTTGTTAATTCGACAGATTTCTTTTGAAAATTTAATTTAGATTTTCCAGAAAAATTTTAACAATGTCCCATTTATTTTTTCATTATTGTTATGAGAAAAAAAAATTTTTAATTTACTCATGACTCAAATGATCAATGATGTAAATAGATAGCTAATAGATTTGTAAGAGTAAAGTATTATAGACATTAATAAAAAAAAAAAAATTTGCGGGAATGAAAAGCGTAATTTATATATAAAAGCATTGCACAATACTAATGACTAAGTTAGACGAGATAAACATATCCTGTATATCATGTATCAGGGATTAAGGAGTCTAGTCTAGACTATACGCCTACTTGTATATTTCTGTAAAAATATTATTTAGATTGTTAATCATGAGATGATATAGGGATCACAAAGAATAGCACATTGTAATATTTTATGATGGATATTTTTTCAATTATTAACAAAATGTGTCGTCTTACGCAAAAAAAAATTATAATTATGTTATTTATTCACTTATCAATCAACACATCTAATTATATTATAAATAAATAAGCGGGGAGTGAAACAGTGGGAGTGTTTGAAGTAGTAATGTTGGCAATGAAAATATTATTCACTTGTTTATTTATGCTTTGCATGATTGCAACTGTCGGATTATATATACGGTTCAAGTAAGCTTCTGAAAAAAATATTGCATCGTGTTTTTCGATATGTATGGTACTTATAATTACTCGACTTAGGATGCGTTTCACTTGACGTTCACAACGCCATACTCACGTGTATTTAGATAGAATTTTAAGGCGTTTTGAGCGTTGAGAACGCTAAGTTGAACGCACCCTTAAGATAATTACATGCGCGTCCTACTCTATCAATATGAATCAGTGAAAATTTCATTAACTACGTTAGTGAAGCTTTATTTACTTTATTATCAGTGCATTTAAACAACAAATTAGTGAATTCTTACTAATAAATCTAGTACTATAATTTTCACTAACAAATTAATGATTCCTAATTCCTAATAAACTAATATCTAATTCCACTAATAAATTTGATGCTACAATTTTCCCTCGCAAATTAATGATTTTCACTAATAAAGTAGTGAAATTGTCAAATACCCTGGTGATATTTGATTATGTCTTATCATGCTTCATCATACGTAGTTTCTTACAATCCCTACCTGAACATTCATGATTGATGCAAGAGTGTTCGCATTATTGGTACACGATCATGAATGGTAATGCATGATCATCCGTGACTTTTTGTCTTTCGTATTTAATATCAAATGCCTTCTGGCGTTGATCATAAATAATCATATATATACACTTGATCATGTACGGTCTTGCATGGATGTATGTCGCTATTCACGTGAATCAGTATTTATTCCATTGATTTCTGCGAAAAACTGTTAATTAAATATTTTACTAGATATAAATATAATTACAGTGCTATTTTTAACAATTTCAATAAAAGAATTTCAAATTAAAAAAAAATTGAAGTACGGGACAATAATAGTGAAAAATGAAACATATATGACCACGTATGGCCGTATGTAGTTCATATATGAAGTATATATGGGCATACCAACTTTTTTAATAGTCATGCATGGCCATATATGGATCATATATGACCATGTATGGTCATACATGGTTTTGTATGACTATGAAAAACCATGTATGTCCGTGATTGATTAAACATATATAGCCGTTTATAGTCCATGCATGAGCATGTATGGTAATACATAGAAGCATTAATTAAATAATGCCTACTACCAGTTGTTGCTGCCCATCGTAGGCAACTTCCAGATTGTTCGCAATAGGTTCTCCTGACAAATCATAAGTTCTTAAAAACTAGTAACAGAATTTAGAGAAAATTCTTTGCACATTAGAACATCACTTTTTCCTTTAATGAAATTTTTATGGGTATTTTATTATTATAAGCAATGTATATTTTTATCAACAAAGTTATATTTTTTCATAAGTAGTATGAGAATCTTAAAATAACAATTATGAATGATTTTCTATTACAGATAAAAATGAATAGAATGATTAAATGCAAAAAACGTCAAAACGAAGAAAAATTATCGTTAGAAAAATCGTTAATATCAATAATTTAATGCTAGTTTTATTACTTCAAATATGAAAACTATTTTTTTAGATTATGAATGTCACGATTGCAGATCGTAATGGGCGTGGGTACGATATTCGTATAAAATATAGTAAATAAAAGGGTACTTACATTGATCAAGGACCGATCCTATGACCTGGGCTCACGTGACCAAATGCTCAGTTTATTCTATTTTATAATTAATTCGCGCCCACTTAATATTGTTGAAGACAATATTGATAAAACCCAAAACGATTTCCAATTTAGTATGTGACTGATCTAATTTCACAATCATACGTCGAGCGGTAAACGTAAGATTGTGTACCCCCTACTGTGAACTATCGGTCTGAGCGGCTAGACAGGTAGAAAAATAAGGGATAAAGGAAGTTTGGTTGCCAAAAAGCCTCGTGAAGCTAGTATCTCGTTGTTAAAGTAAAATTGTCTGATAAATGATGTTTTTCAAATGTTTTATGTTAACGAGTATTTATTTATTAAATGACTCAATATTCTCAAAATACAAAAGGGTTACAAATGGCAATATTTAGAATAGTAAATATAAAAGTGAATGTTTCATGCATATGGGTTACAAATATTTCGGAGTATATAAAAATAAAAATACCAAACAATGGTTACAATATTTAAAAACTTACCCTAAACAGGTTTTCGTGAGGTGTCAGGACTGTCAGCAGTTACACAGGACACTTATTCACAACGCGTTCTCGCGGTCAATTAATGTGATTCTAATTTATCGAATTATTTATTTATTTATATCAATTTCAATGTTTATGCGTTTTAAATCTCTGTAGGATAAATTAAAATGAAGGTATTCGCGCTTCTCGCGGTAAAATAATTTCAATGTATTCAAATTCTTCGTGTCTTCATGGTTATATAAAATATAAATTTATAAAATCTTCGCGTATTTTCGCGGTACAAATATTTCAAAACGTTATTCAAATTCATCGCTTTTTCGCGGCAAAATGTTAATCAAAATCTTCCCATTTATCGCGGTAAAATAATCTTTGATTTTTCACGTTTCTCGTGGTATATTTCAATATAAAAATAGTAAAAATGAATGAAATTAAATGAATTAAAATAATATGAAGATAATCAACGCTACCGGTGCTTCCGATTGATATTAGTTCACGACTTACAACGATCAAGGTCCGGTTCGTATGCCCAGCTACCGTTGACCGAATGGTGAAATTAATATCACGTCAATTATTCTCCTGCGACTAGTAGCAAATGATGTACCGATCATTCGAGTGCTTACGACGATCAAGGTCCGGTTCGTGCACCCAGCTACCGTTAACCGAATGCTCAATCGAGATATCAATCCTCTAGCCACGAACACCGTCAAGTGTCCGGAGTTCGGTAAGGTTCAGAGTTTGATTCCCAAAAGAACTGATGAGCTAAAGTCCATGGTCTTTTTATATGATCCTCACATATGAAAAGTGGTGGTAACCAGTTTCCCATATGAGAGGACGCGGGCTCGCCCGAAAGTTCTAGGCCCATGCACACGTGTGATCCCTGGGAAACAGATTTTGACTATTAAGTAGGCTGGCGCCACTCTGTCGCTGAGCATGCCCGTGTAGGAAACCATAAATTTGGAGGTTTCCATTAGCTTTCTCTAATTTCCAGGAATCACATGCAGGTGCGCATGAGTTGGGTTGTCTATAAATTTAAGATGAAAAATCAAAGAAGACTACCGCTTCTATGCTTAGATTAGTTGAATGGGAACAGATACATAAATTTTAAAAGTACGTTAAGTAGAAACGATGAAATTTCCAGAAAGAGAAATATCTAATACGCGTGGTCCATTAGTACAATACGACTTAATTGTAAAGCGTTGACAACGCTCAAGTAGGTATATTTGTCCGGTACGACTTCTGGCGTCAGTAAGTCAGCATCATAAAAAAAAGGTCTAAGTGCATGAGGTTTTTGGGTTCTCACGTATTGGGTGGACCGTTATGCGATCTACACTACTGATGTTCACTCTGTTAATTATTATATAAAAAAAACAGGACTGAAGGTCTATTCGGAACGCATCGTTTTGTGTTGCCGCCTGTGTCTCACTGTTTCTGACTATGTCGCCATAGTTCTTGAGAAAAATAGTTTTCTCATGTACTTTTTCTTCTCAAGAGAGAAAAATATATATATACATAAAAAAAAAATTCTTTTATATTTTTACGACTTGTAAGGATACGGTTTGAACGTATCAGCCGTGACAGCAGGTTCCTAGAAAAATTGAATTCAATGAGTTTAATACATAGTAACATTGTTTTCTAAGCGTTTAATAATAAATATAAATGTACATTTTGAAAAAAAAAAAAAATAGATTCAAATGACTGCAGTAAAAAGGTGGCTGATTTTTTTTATTCGATGAAAAGTTATTTTTATAGAGAATTTAGTCTCCTACGAAATAGGTCCTTGGCCATTTTTCAATCAGTGATAGTTAATAAGTTATAGAACATCAAGCTGAAACAAAAATTTTTTCTTCGGAACATTTTTATTTACGGAAGCGCTAACTGAAAAATGAACTGACTGAGCTGAAATTTTCACAGGACTTTTTTTTTTGTGAGACAACCAAATTTTCGTATGGGACCGAGAAAAAAAAATATCGACTTCATTTGGCATAGTCTAATGATATACGATTATGTATGCCCATAATTATTGAATTATATATGGCCATAAACAGCCGTGTATAGTTCACACATGGACATGTATGAACTATATATAAACAATTCGTTTAAATTTCTTCCGTAAACTAATGAATTCTGAATTATAGGCGATTTTATGCCAATTATAATTAAGATCAACATTTTAAGCTCTGTAACTCGATTATCATTAGTCGTACCTACTTGGCTCTCAGAAAATTTTTTGTAGCAAATCTCATGCCCCACAAAAACTTTCAACCACTTCTTTTCAGAAAAAATATTTTAACACCAAAAAAATAAGCTGAAACCGGAAAAGAAAAAATTTTGTCCTCGATATATAAATGAGAACTCGAATTCTAAAATTCAAAGTCACAATATAAATTGTTAAATATCGTTTGATATCGTTGAAATTTCACGAAAGGGTTATAAGCTGAACTACTTTTTAAAAAATTTTGGCAATTACTAATAATATTAATGATTTAAAAAAATTTAGGATGCACATAACACCTAAAAGTTTTTAATGATTTTCAAAAATTGTTGTAATAATAATTAAATAAATAAATGCTAGGACTGGTTGGTGGTTGGGATGTTAGAAAAATATGCATATTGAAAAGTATAACAATAACTGAGTTGATTGCAAAAATGTCATGATAATAAGTAACATAAATTCAGACGTTACCGAGCGAAGTTTATAATTAAACACTTAATAATTGTTTGAATAGCACAAAATGTATAAATAATTGAGTTCTTTGATTTTTAATATTATTGATCACTTAATTTAATATTGTTGAATGAGCTCGTAATAAATAACACTGCATTAAATTTATTTTCTGAACACGTGGTAGCATGATTGCAAAGGCTACCGAGCGAGAATTAACTTTTATATTATTTAAAATATTGAGCATGTTGATAATTAATTTATAAGAAATTGAGTCTTTTAATTTTCTGAGCACTTTATATAATTATTTATTGAATAAATAAGCACCTGTAATGTTTTCCATCGGAATAACCTCTCCAGGAACGTGGTCGTTGATCACTTGAATTCTTGTGTTTTTTGGAAAATTAATTTATGAGCTCTGGTGCCCACAATTACAAAAATAATTATATTTTTGATGAGCTTATTGATTGCTAAATGTATATCAATTATTTTTAATTAATTACTCAAGATGAGCGCAAAATGATACAATTTTAAATAACACGTATTATCACTTCAATGTATATAGTGAAAGATAGTGGCGGCCGTCTTCTCGACACGAAGCGAAAAGCGAGGTTGCGCAGGCGCCGCATCGCGCATGCTCAGATTTAAAATTATAGCTAAGCCCCAGGAGGTGCTGCCTCTACTTACCGGAAGTGAAACTATATTTGAATTCAAATATAGTTCCAATTACGCAACAAATATAAATAGCTTGATTCGATCTAAAATAATTAACTCGTAAGTTCGAACTATTCGCATACTTCTAATAACTACATGTTTTATCATATTTGATAGCACACTGTCTGTTTTTATACTATCTTATGTATCATATATAGACAAACAGATTTTTTATAAAAAAAAATTCAACTGACTATTATGATTACTTATAAACAAGATGCTGTAGTGCAAAAACAATGGAAATTTTTTTGATATCACTAATAGCGTATTGATCATTATATTTTGCTTTTTCAAAAGTGACTACATTCTTTCAATTTTACGTAGCACAACTAAACTTCATTTTCAGTGTCGTCTGCATAGCTAGTCGTCAAATTGTCGGTCTTCCGTATGGAAGGTCCCGAGTTCGAATCCGACTAAAGTGAGTATGGTCAGTTATAAGTACCCCGATTGCGTTCATCATAAGTTATTATTTTACGGAGAATACACTAGGAATAATGGAATACGCACCCCTTTACTTTACATTCCGGAAACACCTTCTTAGCGGCCGTCATGAAAGCTATTTCAAAGTCCGCCATTATTACCTTAGGTTTGAGCCGAGGTTCTAATATACACAACTGCCGAAGAATACTCTTATATCCTAATTATGATTTATAAGTGACAAGCACGTAAACTTATGGCTTGACTCGACCGTTTATCAAGCCATGTATCATGTATAATTGATAAAACATATTAGGCGCGGTTCTCAAAGTCCCATCTGCAAACCATTGATCACAAGAGCGTAACCTGATCACATCCTGGTGAGTTGCAAAAATCAAAAATCTTTTTTTGCACTCAACTTCGTGTTCGCGTGAATCACAACATAAAAATAAGTCATCTTCAGCAGTCTTTTTATATTAATCACCAATAACAAAATTATCGATTTTTGTTGGATTAGCGGATTTAATTTATTTATTAACACGAATTCAGCGAATAGCGTGACTGTTATTTGTGCTAGTTAATTTTCCATCGGTGGATTGGAATATGTTTTGAACAGCGTTCGCTATCACCCTACTAGTTAGCATATTTGATGTTGTTGCCATCACTTTAATGTATGCCATAACCTTACATGCTTCAATCTTAGCAACATTCGACAAATGATTATGTACCGTTTTCGACATGACAACCCCTACAAGAAAATGTAAATAATTTATACTACATTATAATTAAATTAGGAATAATATAAACAATATTGATAATGATAATATGCAAACCATCTTCTTCCATGCTACTAGTACAACATCGTGCTGTGCATTTCTTCATTTTGTAATTAACGCATCACTATGTAATTTTATCATTAAATGTGCGATGTAATGTGTCTATAAATCCGTCTAAAATGAGATTTTTGCCTCCTTTTTGATTAATAATGAATTTTAGAGGCATTTTTGATATTTTAATAACAAAATTTAATATTACTTCGTATACTATGTGATTAATTAATACGATTTAATCCTTAACGTAGGTTAGATGGATACAGTCTTTACACTGGCACTAAAAATCGTATTACTGCAAGGCTGGACTACAGACTATACATGATATTTTTCTCATGATACATGATACATGATAATAGGAAGAATGGCGTCAAACTATATAAAGACGTAATACAAACGATTGAGGAGGTAGAACTACAGTAATAGTAACCATTTCACACGAATTGTTGAGATAGAGAAATGAATCGGTAAATAATATAGACTATTTCTCGACTATGAAGTAAAGGGCTTTGCCCCTGGACCCTGCCAGGGATTTGTTCCTGGAGTCCGCCGGGGCCATAGGATATTTGTCGTGGGGTATTTTTGTCATGAGAAGTTTATGTTGTTGGATATCTTTATCGAGGGATATTTTTTCCCGGGATTTTATTAACAGGCACCAAATAGAATACCTAGACTAAAAAAAAAAATTACCTAAAAATAGAAGAATGAGTCGTTCTCTTCCAATTATCTTTTAATACACTCAACCTTAATCTGGCTACTGTTTGGAATCATTATGATGATTTAATTTTGAGAAATTCAAGCTTTTGTGTTCTAGGGATGTCAACTTTTTTTTATCTCTTGACATATTGTTTAATCATTTTTAGGTAGATTTTTTTAAACTAGACATTGTAATTTGTCCTCATGAACGATGTTTCGAGAAATTTTGTCATAACCTATCATAATTGGTTGAGTAGAGTTCAAGAATACCATTCGTTAAAAAATTTATATATGTATTGTGACGTTATTTTTCGTATAGTGGTCAAATCGAAGTGAAGTCACAGGCACCAACTGACTTTATTGTAAGAGCATGGTAACTCAAGACTTACAATTTAGTTTACAGGAATTAACTCTTTTGTTATAGTTTTTGATTTAAGATAAAGTTAAAGAATTGAATATGGAGTAACGTTTGGCTACAGTTATGGATTTTTATTGAGAAAAGTAGAGTAAAAAATTAGAATCAGATCTATGGAAATTAAATATGGAGTATGGTTTGAGATTAAAGACTAAAGTTTGGGATAATGATTGCAACATCGGTTGTTGTGGATATTGGAATACTAAGGTAATCACAGGAGGGTGTAAGGTGTGTGCAGTCCAAGGTGCACGATCATTGATGTATTAATTAATTAATTTAACGGGACTGTTAGGTCCACCTCCGTTTGACAGGAGGCCAATACCTCACCCTTTTGGGCATACTCGCACTGCGTAACCCTATTTGTACATTATGACACCACCATATATTATAAAAGCGAAATATGAGCATATGCTCACATTAGCTTACGCATTAGGCATGCAGTGCACGTGGGTGCCTCACGCACAACCACCACGAGTCCGACCTCACGTGGACCCAAACACTCCTCCTATCTCAGGAAATAAAGAGACTCTGGTCGAAGTGGGGCTTGGAATGGGTCCCCCATGATACAAGACTTCAGCTCTGGTCAACTGCTTGCGTTAGATAAGTGGTGGGACGCAAGTTCTTCCCAACCCATACGGGTTAGCTCCACTTATAATCACTAAGGATTTGAGACAAGCCAATATATACATTCGCCATCATTTGTCACCTAGTGTTCACTTATCTCCGAGCTTTTTTTGGGGACGCCATTAGTGTTTTAAGTCATAAAAATGGCGGCAATAGTTCCACTGGGGAATCATTGATGTATAAAAGTGTGTTTAATTAAGAGACAACTTAGACAATACAAAGACATCTTAACAATGAGGAGCACGACTTCAACTGCCTTTGTTCACCACTCGCAACTCTGAGTACAATACCCCCAGCTATCCTCACACTCACAATCACACACATTCTTACATTAGTTTTTCATATTTTATTTTCCTTAACATTCATAACCATCTCTAGTTGCAACGGAGGTCTGCTTATTTTCAACCGGGCACTTTAATGACCCAGGCCCGTCCTAATCCCTGAATTTATGACCTTCGTCCTCAACTTTCACTCATCCGGTCACTTCCGTCATAATCCACCATTCGTAGTGCATTCTTACGTGTTGTTTGTTTCTTTACTCAACTTGAAAAGTTTTAACTCACACACATATTTTGGTACATTCATTGGTACATTCATTTTAGTACATTCATTCCACTCGCGGTACTAGATTCAGCCATCCTGCGTTTCGACATCTGGCCTCAGATGTCAACTTCATCCTCGCTAGATTACATTTGCTCTCTTTCAACGGACCAAAGTTTCAATGGTCCGATGAAGCTGACTTGCGTTTCGGTCTCTCATGTTCCCTTAGCCTGGAAAATGTGTACCGATTATTTCTCACTAATTAACACTTTGGCAATTTTGTAAGGCCCAAAAAAATTTGCCTTTAACTTGAGACCCCCTCAAAATTGGGTCTGCTTTATGGCCACGTGAACTTCTTCCCGATATTACTCCGCTTCCTTCCTTTTTCTATTGTAACCTCGTCTATTCTCTTTCTGTATTTGGGAGATGCACTCCATCGCTTCTTCTCTCACTTCGTCTAGTTCTTTCTCGAAGCGCGCTACCCATTCTTCCTCTAATAGCTCTTTCATCTACGGATCTTCTTTAAGTCAGGCGTTGCCATCAAAGAGCAGGTAAAACGGTGATCTACCTATACTACGATGTGAAATAACACTAAGGTACCTCTGTGCCTTATCTACATACCTGTACCAGTTGTCCAGTTCGAGTGTTGTTAAGTTAGCAAGCAATGAGCGTACGATTCACCCTTTCCACCTCACCGTTACCCCTTGGTACACCGGTCACTATCGCAACATGTAGAATCTTTTCGTCTGTACAGTATCCCTTGAAGGACTTTGATGTGAATGCTATTACTCGATCGGACACTATTCTTCGTGGATTACCGAACAACGCTGCTTGTTTAGATAGTGATCATTAACTTCTGCCGAGTCCGTCGACTTTATTGGGTATAGCCAGACAAACTTGGTGAATGCATCCACTGCCACTAGAATGTGTCTGTACTTCTTCTTCGTCGCTGTCATGGGTCCAATATGATCAATATGGTATTCATTTAACGGTGTATCATCTTTATTGATTGCGTGCAAGAACCCTTCTTGCTTCCCCTGCTTTCGCTCGACTATTATACAGTTTAAACAACCACTTACAACTCGTTCGACTTTTTGTCGCATACTCTTGAATCAAAAATCTTTCTTTACAATAGCTTCCATCTTATTTATCCTAATATGTTCCTTTCATGGGCGTGCCGCACTACCTGAGTCTGCATGCACTTATGTAACACCACTAACACATCATCACCCACATTTTCATACAACAATTCATTTCTCACAACATACCCATCGACTTAGTTATGCGTTGCAGTGCCTATAATCTGTTTTAAGTCATCATCGAAATTTTGGTCATGTCTCAGACGCATAATCAAATCTGTCTTACTCTCATTAATCAACAGTGTACTAAGCTAAAGATTGCGGCTCAATGAATCTACATGCTGTATACTTTTCCCTGACCTGTGACATACGTTACATTAGTAATCATTAGAACCCATCTTGCAATTCTTAGACATAAATTTTTTTTTCCATAGTCATTGTAAAAGCCTTACAGTTAGTTATAATCTTAAATGGAATACCTAACAGAGACACTCTAAATTTTCTAGAGCTTTTACAATTGCTGGTACCTCTAACTCTTGACTTGAGTATTTCTTCTCGGCAGGAGTTGTTTTACCACTGGTATAATACACTGGATAAAATTTTCCATCCTCTACATCTAGTTGCATTAATATGACACTGTACCCGAATCGTGACGCATCTGTGTGCAGCTCCGTCATTGCGCCTGCCTGGTATTACTTCAATACCGGCTTACTTACTAACGCCGATCTTAATGCTTCAAATGCTTCTATTTCGCGGGTTCCGAATTCGAACTTCGTATCTTTCCTTAATAGGTTTAATAGCAGTCTCGCGATCGTCGAGTACCCTTTTATAAATTTGCTAAAATGTCCAGTCAACACTAACAGACTTTGTACCTGCTTAACATTCGTGGATCTAGAAAAGTTACAGGCGACTAGGGTTTTCCTTTTTGAAGGACGTATTGTGTTTTTTGTCACAATATGACCTAGGTACATGATTTCACGCTGTTCAAATCGACATTTTGCCCAATTTATATTCAACCTGTGTTGCCTTGCAACTTCTAGGTCCATTCTCCGCTGTTCTAATGCCTCTTCTACCCCATTCGCTATTATTACGATATCATCCATGTAAATGACAACTATTTTTAATCTCATCAAATCTTCAAATCTAGAAATAACATATTTTGGAAATACCCATGGGGCTATACACAAATCGAATGGTGATCTGAGGCATTCAAACTGTCCTGTCGGTGTTAAGAAAGCAGTGTACATTATACTCTCTTCGTCTACCGGTACATTTTCGCGAAGCCTTTCAACAATCGTTTCGCGTACACAACTTTTTGCATTTCTGACCACTCACATAGATCTGTCATTTCTTCGAAGTCTTTAAGCCAGCTTTTTACACCCACGAAGTCGTCTCCACTGAACTTCTCTATGGACTCTTTGACATCGCAAATAGTAAACTGAGACTGAGCGGAAGTTTGTTCCCATCGACGTCTAGTAATGCGAGTTTCACGTCTTCTCTCAACTTGATTCCCATTTCGATGAGCAGCTGGTGGCAGCTGACGTCTCGGTGGGATATTGTCGTCATCTTCCTGCTTTTTCCTCCGTCATCTCCATCTTCTTCTTCGTCTGCATCGTCTTCATTTTCCCCTGGAACACGTTCCCGTTCTACAAACAGTGCTAATCTTAATCAAGCCCAAAGTTTCGGTTTTCTGCCTGTTATTCGAAAGCCTCGCTGTCTGAGCTGCGTCTTCAGCTTAGGCAGTCTCATCACGCCAGTTGACCATCGTCCAACTCGATCGCGTTAACGTCCCCGATAACCTTGGCCATCTCATCACCGCTTAACATTGTTTCACTGATTTTCTCTTACGGCACTTTGATATATTATAACATGTTAAATGTTTATTTATAATTTGACGCCGAAACGTGGCCATTTTATTTATTTAATCCGTACATAATTTTAAAGAATGTAAGGTTAAGTTTATTTTGACATCTAGCTTTATTTTGAATTGGTAAATCGCGACTGTTCGAATAAATCTTCCTCGAGTATGTTAATTTAATTGTTTTGGTGGCAGCATGGTATGACAAAGATCTGAGACTCGACATGCTAACAATATCAATAATAGGAATAAGTCAATTAGTAATTAAGCTAATTTAATTTGGTAGCCTTAGTATTAGTGTCTAGGTACTCGTTTGCTGGTCACCAGACTCCAAGAAGACATTACCAATGTGAGAACAACATCCGCATGACCAATGACGACTTTCTGTTATGTTACCGCCAACGAAAAATTTCCGAACTTGACATCGCTCAGCGAGTTACCCCGAACGGCGACTAAATAACCAAACAATTGACTACTAGCCACCGACAACTGTAACGAACGTTTAGACGGCAGATAGTATATATATATATATATATATATATATATATATATATATATATATATATTTGCATCAAATCAATTTTGAAAATTTTAACTGAAATTTAAAGAGTATAAGAAAATTTAGATCTAATTCAATTAAAATTGGATATATTCGTATTGGTCGTAGGAATGAACAATTTTTTTTAATCATATACAATATAAATATACATATTTCTATACATGATAAGAATATATTTTTCATATTGTGACCGGTTATTTAGTCCGCCTGGAGTCCGTCAGACGAACTATTCCCTTCACAACTAGTTGGCTTACCTTTGTCGGCTTCTGCTGTAGTTGGGCGCCAGGTGAGTTTCACTTACCGAGATTCACGGTCGTCGATATCGTTAGCTCAGGGTAGCGGATCGGGAGTAGGATAGGCACGTAAAACTACGTTAATAAATTATCGGACGAATGTACAAGTTGATCAGTATATTTTAATAACAGGTAAATAACTCGATAATTCGATAACAAGTGGTACTCGGTAGCTTTGCACTAACGACAATACATAATAGTCAATTCTCACAAATTAACTAGCCAGATTTGGCAACTGACTCGATATAATTAAATAAAGCAATAGAAGATATAATTAAACAACGAAATATCATAAAAATGATTATGACTCGATTAAATTACTGTAAACCACAAATAAACTCCAGGTATTACCTGGTATTGCAACTTAACAGCAACGCGATTTCAATCTGTTTGATCTCCACAACTGTCGGTAACTTGGTCTGTGTCAATCTAATTAACGTCGAAATGTTTTTTTTGGAAAACTACGATACTAATACTAATAATAGTAATAATGATGATAATAACCGGGGTTCGGTAAATACAAAAAGAAAAAAAACGCAAATAACGAGATTCGAAATCCGCAGTATTAATTAAAATAACCAAATGACGGAATTACGACATCAACTTCCCCAACAATAAGTTACACAAATTTTATCAATTAAATACACTCAGTATATAAAAACAATGTCAAATTTCAATTTCAAACAAAAGAAGAAAAAGAAAAATCATCAACAACGTCGTACCAGTGAAATAACTCGAGTTGTCAAATTGCACCAGTCAAAAAATAACTAAAATTCCATTTATTTAAGATAACACAAAAGGGATCTGGTGGCAAAAGAAGTTATCCCTCGAAATAAATTATTTAGACTCGTTCACCGGTCGATGATCTCGTAGTCCCAAATAACCGTCGTCTACACGTGGTTAAAGTAAATCAAAATGGCAGGCCGGGAGTGGCGTCTCAAAATTCCAATAGGAGCTGGATGACCCAAACAGAAGGTGGTTTAGCGTAATAGGCTCTCCCGATCACCGGACTGCGTCGATGAACTTAGTTTATTGACAATATGTCGATCGAATCATATATCCGCACACGAAAAATAAATTACCGGTTATGGTGTCGTAGGGGAAATCCTTTCTACCAATTTCTCACGTTAATTTATTTACGGACAATAAATATTCGTATCACGTCGCTAACGACTTAATCAAGTACCGGAATCTCGGTCTGTATTTATTACTAACAACTTAGAAATATGTCACTCTAATACTTTCAAATTATTCGATTGCATAAAGCACAGGTCAGTCACTACGAGGTACGATCCAGAATGGATTCCATCGTCTGTTTTCGTCCTTACCCTCTCACTTTCAGTTCAGGGCTTCTACACTTGTCGGCGCTTCGATAGTGTCTCGAGTTTATTGGGACTTCACGATGCCACAGCCAAGTTTAGACGGTCGAGGTCAATTTGATGTCACAATAAATGGCTCGGAGGTACCAATTTCCAAGCATCCAAGTACAATAACAAATACATGTTGGTATTTCAGGATCTGTTTACGAAATGGATTGAGTTGGTACCTTTGAAGCAAGCCGACAGACCAAATATTATTAAAGAGTTCAATAAACTTATTGTTCATCAATCCCGGTGTCCGGAAGTATTGCTGACCGACAACGGTACCGAATTCACAAATAAACTAATGGAACAAGTCACTGCAGCGTATGGCGTTCATCATTCCTGAATCCCACCGTATCATGCTCAGGCAAATCCCGTACAACAAGTTAACCGAATACTAAACACAATGATCATATCGTTCGTTGAATTAGATCACCGTTTATGGGACGAACATGTCCACGAGTTCCAACATGCGTATAATACTGCAGTTCATAGTTCATTACATATATCACTGGCTATGCTGAACCATGAATGGCAACCGAAAACTCCAAAATATTACCGTCATATGTTAGAAGGGGCCCCTGAAATTCCGTGTCCGGACACCGACGCGTGGTTAAATCGAATTAACCGATTATTGCAGCTACATGATTTAATTGCGGATAATCTAAGCCTTTGTTTTGAACGACAAGCCCGATATTATGACCAACATCACCAAGATTTCCGATCTGCCGTAGGTGATCAGGTACGTCAACACGTTTTGTCTTGCAGTGCAGAACGATTTTCATCCAAATTAGCCCATAAATTCTCTACTGACATTTATACGGCATCAAACGTAGTTTCACTCGTCGTATACGAGTTGACCGATGCTCGAGGTCGACCCGCAGGTCAACAACACGTTAGAGTTAAAATTAGTTCACGTACCGGATACCAATAACGAAGTAGACGAATAGCGAGGCTCGATACGTAATTGCGATGGTTTGTATGTTATAATTGCATGAACGTTGGTTATGGATTTATTTACAGATTGCTAATGGAACCTGTCAATCTCAGGACAGTCCTGGAAAGGATGCAGCTGCAAGACCTCTCCGTTGTTTATGTGGCCATTGCCGAGGAGTATGAAGACCGGTTTCGGCGCATGGGGATCATCGCCATCCGACCACCACCACTGCCAAGGCCATCTGCACGGGACCCTGCCCTGGCTCACTTGCGAGCTGGTGCCATGCCCAAACGAGGCTGGCCAAGACCGATTCCGGTGCCGTACCCCTGTCCAGAGTGTGGGCTGTACCGGAAAAATTACCGGGAACAAGTTTTGGAGGCGGTCAGGCTAATAATTAGCCACTCCCCGCCAATGGTCCTGCCCGATCTGCCGCCGAAGTTAGCCCGTCAGAATGCAGAGAAGTTAGCTCGGCAATTCCAAGAGGACCCGACTCATCCTCACACTCGTTACAAAGTATATCTTGTTTTATAACTGATCATTTTTATATTTGATACTGATCAATTATTGCTTCCGTTCAATATACAAATTTATTTTTATTTAATTCTGATGAATCATTTATCGTAATCTAAAGTGCCTGACCTTTCCCCGATCCGCCACCCTTAGCCGACATTTCGACAATTGTTTGATGGTAATTATAAAATCACCTGACGCCCAACTTTTAATTGTTGAACAAGGTTGCCAAAGTCGAAGATGTATTCGGACTTCACTCCGGTAGATCCCCGGTGGTCAAAAACCCGTTACATATTTTAGCGCCCAACGTGGGGCACAAAAGATCAGAAGGCACGGATCTACACGAGATTACGACCGCCATTTCAAACAAGCCGTTTACAAGTTGACTAATTAAATTGATCAATTTCGTTAAGATGTGTCTTTCACCGACAGCAACGCTCCAGACCAATCTGAACACGACATTGAAGAACAATCGAACAATGGAACAACGACTGATACCGATCACATCACAGGTGATCATTCGAACCGAAACGATGCCAATTACTTCATCGACAACGACCAATCGAACAAGTTTGACCAGTACTGATGTTGAGGCCATGATAGCACAACATGCTCACCTATCTGCTGAGCGAACACGTCTTGGAGCCATCGAATGAGAGATGGCCCGACAAATTGAAGCCCGCCGTGTTCAGGAAGAAGCTGCTGCTGCGGTATTGCAGGAGCAGGAAGCTCATACACTAGGTTTGGAAGGATACGAATCCGATTACGAGTGGATCAACGACTTGACATTGACGCAGGTGCGCGAATTCCTGCTTTCTCTAAATGCTAGTGAATTGGGAACAGAAGACTTACGCCGTGACCGGCTATATCGTGCGCTTCGAAGGAAACGATACCCCGACACACCCTGGTCAATCGACAACCAACAACCACCCAACCATACGGTTATGCCAGCATACGCCTGCAGTATGCATGATTTAAATCACTCAGCTGTGGCGAGCGCCGTTTATATGACCACAGCATTGACTACGACTGTGACCAGTAAGTCACTGAGCGTACTGGGGATCTATACAATCCCCGAGAACCGATTACCGCCTTGTGCGGTGACATTGAGACCAATTATGGCTACAGAGCTACTGGTATGCCAAACTAGGCCCATACCGAGCCCTCGACGATTTATTTCGATGAACAGCACCGAACCAGCAGCGATTAGGACCGTGAACAGTAATGAACAAGGTACACTGAATAAACCGAAGAACAAATCGGGAAGAGAAGACGCCGATTCGAGCAGTAGGTACTCATCGAGTAGTTCAACCCAATCGACTACACTGACACTGTTCAGTCACGAGCTTGACTAATTTGAATCAAACTTAGTGCATTTCCGCTAAGTCCGGGAGTTGCCGAACTCGCTACTGACTGAAGGTCAGAATAGTGCCGGGTCACTCGCTATTTGGGTCCGGTACATACAATTTCTAACTCAGAATCGTGTCAAGACGCCTTGAGAACCCGCTACAAGCTGGCCAATTATATAATTCGTCTTATATTGGTCAGCCAATGAAAGAGTTCGCTATCAACTGCTTCCTGTTGGCGCGCTTTTAAGCAAATGGGAAAATTCGTTATATGCAGCAAGGCTGCCACGTCGACACCAAGCTTCTCAACGACTCAACGACGCTACCATCTTCGTGATTCTACAACGTGCTTCTCTAGTTGCTACCTCGTGTTGTAATACCGCTTCTCTGTTACAGCTCGTAATTCTTTTGTGATATTAAACTAAACCACTACGCTAATGTCTCTCAATATTCAGTCAGTAAATTAACGCTGCTATTTATTGAGAATAAATAAATTGTTACTCTCGTGTAATTAGTATCGATATTAATTTCTGTGAATTTAACCGCTTTGATCACGTGTCAATTCTATATACGTGAATCTTATCACCAAAGTTGCATTCGCTACCGCGTGTCTGTTTTTGTCGCATTCGCTATTAAGTATAAGTTCTTACAATTTAAGGTGTAAATAAGCGTAAATAAATTCTCAAATTATTTATTACTAAATTCTGTGTAATTTTTAATTGTTTAAAAATCTTCACGCCTAAACCAGATCCACTTAGTTTATTCGCTAATTTTATAGACACTGATTGCATCGCCGAAACCGACACCGACATCGATTATATTGTCAAAAACGGCCCAGACGAGTCGACAAACCGATTTCAAGCCGACAATCGAATTGAACCTGCGTAGCAAGTGCTTGAATTGCCAACGAGCAGGTCATGGCCACCATGACTGCCCGAAACCACGCCGATCTACTGCTTTCTCCTCCACTATATCTCTTACTAAAATATGTAACGAGTTTTTCACCACCGGGGATCTATCGGAGTGAAGTCCGAATGCACTTTCGATTTTGCAATTTTGTTCAAAAATTTAAATGTTGGGCACCAGGTGATTCAATTATCACCAAACAAACAGTTATCAAAAATACATCGGCTCAGGGTGGCGAATCGGGGAAAGGTCAGGCACTTAAGATTATGATAAAATAATTGATCAGAATCAAACGGAATAATTAGTTGTATACTAAAGAAACAAATTAAATTGATCGATTTCACAAAAATAATCGATTACAGCACAATATAAAATGCCGTTGACGGCTTGACTCGATATAAACAAAGAGTTGCTCGTAGAAATCGTAATTGATGAAAAAAAAAAACAAATCAGTTCATTACTCAAAGAAAACAGTCGATTGTCAAAATAAAATAAACTTATTTTAATTTTCACACACACATACAACGTGCGTTTTAACGAAATATTTGACGAGTGACGTCAGCGTATTGTGCACGGCAAGACTCTGCTGCCGTCTGAATAATAAACAGATAATCTATAATTCTCAGAATTTCTCGAAAAAGATAAAATAAAATATAAATAATATTTTATTTCGGTAACGCGTTAAATTGCACTATCATACCATTATTATGCGTCATTAATTATTCAATTAATTGTTATTACGCGAACGCGTCTCATTTGTTCAACAAACAAAAATTCAGTCGTACACTTTGTTTAATCTCACGCCAATGCCTCGGCTTATTCACAGAAGGCGGCTTGTTATTCACTCGAAATTTATTAGTCGCGATTAATTGTTCGTTTTTCAAGCTCGGATTGATCTTAAAAGTCGTAATTCAAATTGTTCACGCGTCGGAGGCGAGAGTTGTTCTTCTGGTCAGAGTCAAATTGTTCAAATACAAAAAAGCGGCCGTTCAGTACGGAGTCAATCCCGGATCTCTCGTTTCAATCCATGCGTTGGATCGATTGCTTGGTCGAAGTCGAAATTTCTGATTCTAGATATTACTAGAATTGGCTCATCGGGTAACTATTTATTATTTCAAATATATTCAAACCACGAGTCGATGTCGAATTTTTCATCATGTTACAATATCTAATAGAAATATATATTATATATATACTAAACATATACGGACTCGTCTATGATGAATATTATATTTTTTAATATAAAAAAAATATATCAGGAAATATAGTTTAATTGGCCACATAAATTTTCTGATATTGATCGTATATTTTTATATATATTTTGACCATATATGTTATTTTCATACGGGTGGTGACCAGGTTTCAATAGTATTCATTATTATCCCGAATAGGCGGTACTACTATGCTATAAAATTCAAATTAATGACAATAAACACTCTAATGACACTAAACGCACTAATGACACTACACCATTAGTGCGCAAAAAAACTAAAGCATTTGTTTTTCTCATTAATGCTGATTATTTTTTTTTCTTAAGAATGATATAATAAAATATTGATAATGTTTGAATATCATGTCATATTTACATGAAATCTCGTGAGTAATTAAAGAAAAATTACTGAAACATTGTCAAAAATAGAAATTTATGAAGAAAATTAAAATATACTGAGAAAACACTGATATTTTTCCGGGTGCTTCCTATATTAACGCTCTGGTTTAATTCAATGCTCACGTAACTCTTCATCATGATCATTTCTATTAATTCCTGTTTGCTCACGCTATTAGAAATGTAGTTTTTTTCATTTATTTTACTATATGTTTTCTTTTTTGTGTTGCTTAAATCCTTGGGAATTTCCAAAGTGTTTTCAAATTTACTTTCCCAGCAAACTTTACTTAAATATTTGTATTTTTAAATAACATTTTATCATAAGTCCAACATTTGCTTTTACATTTGAAAATAAAATCACAATTGTCATAAATCGAGGTACGGATAGTAACAAAAAACTTAAACAAACTAATAATTTATGACTTAATCCTCAAGGGTTCAATCCTAAGTTTCCAAAAATATCCATTTTTGCCACTATCTCACCCGCTGAACTAAATTACTTTATTACTCCTTCGGTCCTGAATACTTTCCCCTGCCTTCCTCAAGCCTATGTGTTTCTTGTATTGTTCTACCGTTTTACAGTGCTTCGAGAGTTCTATCCTCTTCTGTTTTCTATCGGTCTTTCTCTTGGTTTCTCTTTTTCGTTCTACCCTTCTTTATTCGCCTATTTGACCCTCCTGCCTGTTTTTCGTTTGCCAATCAGATGTCCAAATTTCCCGAAGATACCCCCAGCCGACCTTTTTCCACCCACCCTTGGGGACTCTGACGTCACGAACGAGGACTTCGACAAAATTCTAAATCAAAAAGGGCAGCAGTTATCACCTATCAGTTTACCCGATCTGTCGAAATTCATTCTAAATTCTCTCCAACGTTTAAGAATATCATTTGTCGAGATTTGCCGAGTTCTTTCCGTAATAATAAAAAAACCCTATCCGTACGTCGACTAATAATAACCAAGAATTATTGTTTACATCTAAATTTATTCTTATCAAAATTTCATTTTAATTACTTTTGTTGTATATTGTTGTAATAGTAACGGAAGTGGATTAAAATATACAATTATTAATATGACATTAGTTTGTTCTTATTAAATTTATCATGAATTTATTTAAACGCCCATTTTAGATTTAAATATTTTTTATGATAAAAAACAATTCCTGTTAAAAAATAATTGAATTTATAAAGCATAAACGTGAGCAAAACTTCAAAAAATGTTCCTTACTGATTAGTGTCAATTCCTCGAATTTTTTGATGTTAATACGAATCGTGACTTTCTTCTAATTCGAAGAGCTCGAAAATACCAACATTCTTAAACGTATTGTTGAGCTCAAAGGGCTCAAACATATATAGACAGTAATTTTTTCTAGCTCACGGAGCTCGAGAGCGGTGGGCAATTTTCGCTGTAGGGTCTGTAGGGTCAACCGGTTTCTAGATTTTCCTTAATTTGGAATATGTTTCTGTATAATTGAATAGTGATTGTTTGTAACTCGTCTGAGTAGATAATGGGTTTGTTTAAAAAAGATTATTTATAACCACGACATAATTTATGTGGAAACTAAAGTTTTTGTATTTTATTCAGGCGAATTTCATTCCTTTCTTCCTGAACCAAAAATTTATACATTAAAAAATATGTTTCAAGCATAAAAATATATATCTACAATATCTTCTATTAATTTTCATAGGGCTTTTGTACTCAATTTCCATTAAACTTTTTAGCGAAAGTATAGAAAAAAAAATAAAATGAGATATATCAGCTGAAATAAGTGTTATATAGGTGACACGCTTAGATATCCGTGGACAAAATATTCACGACAAAATATCCGCAAAAAGATATCCGTTGACAAAATAACTGAGCGACAAAAAGTCCATCAGTTAAAATGTCCGCGGACGAAAAATCTGCAGACACAATGCCCGTAAAAAAATTCCATTGATCACATATTAGTCAATAAAATGATTTTCCCTTTGTTAAAAAAGTTAAAATTCATGTAATTCGTGAAAGAAGGGAGCCATGTTTCACACCTTTTTCTGTGTGGGAATGTCTATGTTATTACACACACACACGAAATTCGTGAAAGAAG
The DNA here is from genome assembly GCF_026212275.2 of Microplitis demolitor. Lineage (NCBI taxonomy): Eukaryota > Metazoa > Arthropoda > Insecta > Hymenoptera > Braconidae > Microplitis > Microplitis demolitor. The sequence continues at coordinate 9,116,140 of NC_068545.1, forward strand.
GGCACGATTTTTTACACTTTTAAAAAAAAATATCAAACCGAAGTTATTTTACTGCCAAAAGTAGGTGGTGCCCTATTTCAAGACCGTTAACGATGTTACTTTGGCAGTTAATATTTTGCCATACAGATAGTTTTTTATTGTTATTTTCTCAACTAATTCTCATCTTTTGGGTTATTTTATCTTGCAGATAATTTGCCGTGAAGATATTTTTTTGCGAATATTTTGCCGTGAATATTGTGTTCGCGGATATGTTGTTACGCAACCGTCGATGAGTCTAAAAGTCAAAAATCAATTTTCTTAGCTTTAGTAGTGCCTTAAGTTAAAACGGTTAGAAGAAACAATACTTCGTCAATGCAGACTGCGAGTCTCTTTCCTTACCTATAAGCCATAATAAATCTACATACATACATATAAATATATATATATATATATATATATATATATATATATATATATATATATATATATATATATATATATATCTACACTCAAGACACAACGTACAACAACAGTATAAGAAACATAAGAACAGAAAGGAAGAGTGTATAGATAAGTGTACCCTCTCGTGTGTCCTTGACGGTGCAAGGTCTTACACATTCCCATACGACATACACACTTATTTTTATATATGTATGTATATAAGTATGCTAGTTACACCTTTATCATTACGTTTACTACTTGGACTTACTTTATTTTATTTAATATTCACTTAATTTTTCATTACTCATTGCACTCATACTCGTACCTTAATTCTTTTGACTTTTATTTATTTTTAATGACATCAACTTGAATTTCAACTTTAATTTTTTATTATTATTTATGAGGATGTAAAATTATTTAATAATGACAATTAATGCCGATAATTATTAAAACTAAATGAACTAGTATTGACAAAAAAATTATTAAAATATTTATCAAACACGTTCATATTAAATTAAACCGTAAAATTATGGTTTATTTTGCTTATTTAAAGGTTTCAAGATTTTTATTTCATTTATAATGCTAGAAAATTTTACTGATGATAGATTGTACTATAAAAATAATAATAATAATATAACAATATACCAGCGTCATAACATTATAAATAATAATTTAACATTTTTATTTACATTGCGAACCAGTTCTATAAGACATCGCGTCTATCGTTAACTACGACATTTAATTTATACATTAACCGTATGCTTTGCTAATTTTATTCTTGTTTTTGATGTAAACGAGGTACAATAGACGTTGAAATAATTTTAAATCTTTTATTATCGGCGCTTATATATATATATATATATATATATATATATATATATATATATATGTACTACATATGAGACTAAGCCAAAAAAATCGACTGTTTTTTTTTCCGATACTGTGAAAATATTCCTGATGAAAAAAAAAATTATTGTGCAAGTTTGAGCCCTTAGTATTGAAATTAATAGGTGTACCGTTACGACTAATAGTTTTTTGACAGGAATTTCATTTTTTACCCAAAACTCGTAAATCATCTATCTGGAAAATTTGAGCAATGTATGTTCTTGAAGGAAATCGAATTCCCTACAAAAAATCTCTCTTAGCTTGCGTGCTTTGAACATTGATTTGTTTTTTAAATTCTTTGTTTTTATTTTGGATTTTTGTAAGTACTAGAAATATCAAAATTTTTTCAGTCACGATATATATTCTTGTAGAAAATTTAATGCTCTACAAAAAAGGTCTCCTACCATTTTTTTTTAAATTCATTCCTTCGAAATTTATTCAGGTTTTGAAGTCGTTTTGACTCAACTTCAACCTTGAATAACTTTTGAAGAAGTGAATTTAGCAAAAAATATTAAGAAACCTTTGTTGTAGAGCATTAAATTTCCTTTAAGAATATGTTTTTTGACTAGAAAAATTTTAATATTTCTAGTAGTTACGAAAATCTAAAATAGAAGCAAAGAATTTGAAAAACAAATCAATGTTTAAGGCACGGTTACAAGGAAGCGGCTCGTTTTACGTCAATTGGCTGGGAGAGATTTTTTGTAGGGAATACAATTTTCTTTAAGAATATTAATTGCTAAAATTTTTCAGATAGATGATTTACGAGTTTCGGGTAAAAAATGAAATTTCTGTCAAAAAACTACTAGTCGAAAGGATACACCTCTTAATATCGATATTAAGAGCTCAAACTTGCACAATAATTTTTTTTCGGTCATCAGGAATAATATTTTTACAGTATCAAAAAAAAATGAACAGTCGATTTTTTTTGCCTAGTCTACTACATATAAGAATGGTAATAAATGAGATTATATATACGTATCATTGAAAAATCTGATAATCGAAAATGTTAAAATAAAATTACAATTTTAAAAATGTCCAGAGGTACGCCCAGTAATGAAATTTGAAAAACGAATGATTTTTTACTTTATTCTAGAACCACCCTGGTGGATCCGAATTACGATAATTTACGGCATTTTGCTATAATCCTTCATAAAATACGGTATTTTAACGCCAAATTTGCCGGAACTAACGGCTGTTCACAGTAATGTATGGAAATTTACTTCATTTGCGGCATTTTAACCGTAAGCAACGTATATTTTTTTAATTATACAGTTTTGACGGAGCAATACTTCACTTTACGGTAAAATACCGCAGGTTTGCCGTAATTTTAGGTCAATTACCGTTCACATACAACAAATTTACGGTAACAGTGCCGCAATTTGTCCGTGAAATACCGCACTTTTGCCATAAAACATCATTTATACCGTAAATTACGCTAATTACCGTAATTGACCGTCATTCGGATCTGCCAGGGAAAGAAAGTTACATGTTTTAGTCAAAAAGTTATATGAGAAAAATTCGACAGACATAGCAGTTTTCGTTAACGGTGAAATTAAAAATCTCCACCATTTCTAAATTAATAAATCGATTTCGCTCATCTTTGAATTCAACCGAGCTAATTATTCAAAGAATAAGTATGTCAAGTTTTATGAAGATCCGTTCAGAATTGTAGACACTATCATCGTAACAAAGCACGTTACATTACACATACATGCATACACACATAAACTTTCGAACCAATGGTATTTTTGGAAACTACTTGGCAAATCATGGTAGACTATGGCGAAATTCTTTAAAATTCCACCATCAGAACAAATGTAATAGGAAGATATCTATGGAATCTACTAAGATTCGTTTCTAATAGCTTTTCTACGAGTCAACCGATTTATTTTACCTTATAACTTAAGGAGTACCACTAGTACAATCACATGAAAAAAGATGATTTTTCGAAATTTTTTTAAAAAAAGTACTGCATGTAATGTTTCAATGGTATAAGGATATATTTGTCGACATGTCATATATATAAGAAAAAATTTTTGAACCTAAAAATTCAAAATTCTGCAAGTTATTCACAATCTCCCTACACTCCAAAAAAAAAAGTCCTCCCACTGCTGCAGTGACAGCAACCTTGACAGCGCATGAAATCAAAAAAAAATAAAAAAGTTATTAAACTGCCCGACTAGAAATTTTAGTTAGGCAGTAGTTACGCCCGAATAGGGCAAGCCAAATTCTAGACTTGCGCACAATGAGGCCAGTTGCAAGCCCTGCATAATTTGGTTTCCTTCTTAAGCAGCGGTTTGGAAATTATACTTGCTGTTGTAGCTTAAGCCGAGTTTGCGCCAAATTAGGCAACCACATAAAGCATATAACTTAGTTAAACAAAAGTAAAAAAAAAAAAATTTTAAATTGTTTAAAATTATTTTTGCAGGGCAGTTATTATCAGACGGGCTAATTTAATGTCATTTTAATTTCTAATCGAAGTAGAAATTTTTAATTCAAGGAAAAACGCGAAACTTATCAAAGACCGATATTGTGGGATTCGAACCCGGGACACTACGCACGAAAGACCGACGCTTTAAATACAACGCTACACTAACAATTGTGGCTCCTAAGTTTATTTATGCTATCTAAATATTATTTGGTACCAGCCAGGAATTCCACGGATACACCTAACTTAGGCAATGACGGAAACTTTCCTAATAATAGCCAAATATGACATACCTAACTTTGGAAAGCTTTTGGTCATCCTTATTGCATTTTAGTAAGAAATTTCAAAGATGATCTGAACTTACGCTCAACCGAAAACTCCTAATAGCAATCAAGTTTGTTAAAGTGTTGGTATATCGAGTTTTGATTTTCTTCATAAGCACCGGATAAGGTTCAAATGAGGATTGCCGTAGTTCGGAAAGCCTCATTCGTCCCGAATCGGTATTTTGTCATGCCGCACTGGAATTCCAGTCAGGATATATTTAGAACAGCTACCATTGCTATGTACCAGTTAATAATTCCAATGTTAGGCCTCAGTGCGGCTTTACCACAGACTTTCCTAGTTTCATCTGACTTTGGCATACCAAACTTTGGCAAACCTAAGGTTACCATTACTACCTACTAGTCAGGAACTCCAATAGAATGCCGTACTTCGGCAACGCCACAGAGTTTCATGATCACAATCGAATCTGGAATTCTTTTGGCATGCCAATGTTCGTTTTGCTTCATAAAGATTTGATTAGATACGAATGAGGCTTGCTTTAGTTAGGCCAAACAAATTTTATGCAAGCCTTACTAAAATTTCTAGTCTGATAGAAGGTATTTCTCGTACCATGACTCTCGGGCTGAGAAAAAAATTGAAATTTAACTAAATGGTGGAATTTTTGAAAGAAATTTCTAAGTTTGCACTAAAATGTGATTTTTTTTGGCCTGCCAAAATTACATTTTTGATTTGATCGGAAAACTATAGGTTCATGGTACGTAGAAACATTTACATCAAAAAACTGATATTCGAATTAAATCGATTGGATAAATTGTTTTCGAGTTGTATATCGATAACTGCAGCAATTTTGTAAAATGTATTTTCAAGTAACAATATGCAGCTGCTCTTTAGATGCCTGCAACTCGGAAAAACTATTCAAGATATGCACTTTAAATTTTAAGATGTTATATATATATATATATATATACCTTTATATATAACATAGACTACCAAAATAAGCAAGAAAAATTGATTTTTTATAAATTTCACACAGTGGTCGACCTTAATATTTTTTATGAATAATTAGCTGTCAAATAAACGTGGCATAGATAGAATAATAAGAAAGTTATAAAATGTTAAAAAAAAAAAATTCTATTTGTTGACCAAATAAATAAAAAAAAATAAAGTACGTTCACACATAATGTGAAATTGGATATTTGACCCGGAGATTCCTCGCAGGTAAAGAAGTGTATATAATAACGGGGTCTACATTACTTGAGTTTATTTACACACACACATAAACACACCGATGTGAATACTGATACCAATATTAATATCTATACATACATATGTTCATATACTTCGCAGAGCATATAAGATAGCTAGTATAGAATGAGAAGAATACGAGTAAGTTGGATCCGCGAACTGGCCTGGATCAGGACTACACTCAAAGGATACTTTGTGTACGTGTGTTGTGAGATCGACGAGAAAGGTCCGGCAATCGTCTAGTGGGCGGATGTCGGGCAAGAGCTCAGTGGAGATCGGTGCCCCCCGCCAAGGACACCCACAGCGCGCCCAACACTGTTTGCTTCTTCCGAGCTTGTATCAAACCAATATTGCATTAAACTCACTATATCACCATTTAAATATGTCAAAGTGCATCCTTATATTCTTTCGTAATTTTTTTCCATTCTTTTGCTACTTTGACATCACCAAATAAATTATTTATGGCAACATTATAATGATATATATGAAAAAATTGTGAATTTTAAAATTAATTATGAAACTAATTATTTAATATATATGTTTTTAATACTAATTAATTATGTTTTTTAGGAAATTTATTTAAAATACCGTATACATTATTTTTTTCATTCACAAAAATTAATAACCATTAATAAATTATTCGTTCATTCAATCAATTAAGATACATTTTTTTATGTAATATATGACAAATTTTTACTTTTTATTTAATTTGTTTATTTTCTTCTTGTTTTTTCATTAATTAAAATAAATAACTTTTAATTACTTTTGTCATTAAATCAATCAGTGAAATTAATATAAATTTTTAGGACTCATTAATTTGTTTAAATTTTATAAAACTTTAATATAATTTGATATATTTTTTATTTATAAAAAAAATCAAATAAATTTACTTTGCATAAAAAAAATAATGAAAAGTTAATTTTAAAATATAATTTTTTCTTACAATAAAATGAATGACTAATTCCATTGTGAAGTACAATCAAAGTGTAAAAAAAACAATGGAAACAAATATTTGATAATGGTTGATTATAATGTATTATAGGGTATCAAAGCCTTATATAGTTACTAGCTGACCCGGCAAACGTTGTTTTGCCAAATAAATAATTTCCTAGTCATTTCTTGTGTAGACAAAAAATAGCTTACTTATTGTAAGTATGTATGTATGTATGTTAGAATATGTATATTGTATATATGTAAGAATGTGGTATATGCGTGAAATAAGCATGGAGCGCTGTGAACGATGAGGTAATATAAAAATAACAAAAGGCAAACATTATTTTTAAGTTATTATAATTGATTCCTTAAAATTATATACCATTAATTAAACAATTACGACAGTAACACTATTAAACAATATCAATCTCTTAATGCTATAGCGTGAACAATATTTTTTGTTAGTCCATCTCTAGCTAACACAAACAAACTGGATGGTTTACCCACTCGAGAGCATGCCACGTATAATTGTCCGTGTGAAAAACATGGTGTTCTCAAATCTAATCCACAAACAGACATCGTTTGACCTTGGGATTTGTTGATAGTCATTGCAAATGCCAATCTAATCGGAAACTGAATACGTTTGAATTGAATTGGCACATCTGTAGGTATAATAGGAATCCGTGGTATGAGTACATTTTCACCTCTGAACTTGCCATTTAAAATTCTGGCTTCGATCACATTTTTCATTAATTTTTGAATGACTAATCGCGTACCGTTGCACAGCCGAGGCGGGTTCAAATTACGAAGCAAGATAATTGGAGATCCAACCTTTAATTGTAAATTATGCGGTGGCATGCCTGGCAAATCCAGTGAGTTCAAAAACTCTGTGGGAAAATTTACTGCTTCGCTGTCGTCGCAAACTGTATCAATAGATTTATATGATACCAAGTTCCCTGGCAACAACATTTGTATCTTCAGATTTAAATTGTCAACGTCTACATTTTTTGCCGCTAAAATCACTCTTTCTGCAAGCCACTCATGATTTATGTACCGTGTGTGTACATCGGGAAATATTTGTTCAATGAGAGTATCTTGCGAATCAGCGATTGTGCAGAAATCGGTCGGTAATTTTACGTATCCAGTTTCATCTATAGCAACTTTTCCATCACCGATATCTAAGAGTTGTTTTGAAAATGTTTCAGCGGATGGATCTTGAAGCATTTGAACGCGCATATTTATTTTTAGCTGTAATTTTTCAACATTACGCCACAATGGAGATGATTTTAAGCAAGCGTTGATCTCATCAGCGTATGTTGAACGTGGAATGACTGGAAGTGTTTGTCTGAAATCACCTGAAAGGACCAACAGAGTTCCGCCAAATAGTTTGTCACTGTTTTTAATATCTTTCAATGTCCTGTTCAACGCCTCAAGTGAATATTTGTGTGCCATAGTACATTCATCCCAAATAATAATTTTACACCGTTTCAGCACAGTGGCCATGGACGATTGTTTCTTAATGTTGCATACTGCGTCAGGGTTATTCTGAATATTTAGTGGCAGCTTAAATACTGAATGAGCTGTTCTACCTCCATCCAATAAAGTTGCTGCAATGCCCGATGATGCAACGGCCAATGCGATGCCATTATTTGATCGTATTTCAGCAAGAATTAGCGAAATAACGAATGTTTTGCCAGTTCCACCCGGTGCATCCAAAAAGAAGAACCCACCTTGTCCAGCTGAAACTGCGAGCATAATGCGACCGGAGATAAAAAATGATTAAATTACTAAAATGGCTAATAAAAAATGAGGGTTGATAGTTGAAGGGTAAAAATTAAGGATTGTATGTATTTTTGTATGTTGTATCATAAAAAAATAGAAACTAAAAATTTTGTCTAAAAAATAAAAAAAAAAAAATCAGGGGTGGACTACCCCTAACATTTAGGGGGATGAAAAATAGATGTTGGCCGATTCTCAGACCTATTCAATACGCTCACAAAATTTCATGAGAATCGGTCAAGCCGTTTCGGAGGAGTATGGGAACGAAAACTGTGACACGAGAATTTTATATATTAGATTTATTTTTTTTTATGATTCAACTAGATGAAGATAAGAACAGTTCATATTGTAACTTCTTAAGACTAAAATTACTCACATATTGAGAATAATCATGTCCTGATCATGTATATATATATGTACACTATGTACTGACATTTAGGGAAAAAAAAAAGATAATGAATGGCATAACAATTGAATAAAATAGAAATAACAGTAAAACAAATAAAAACCAAAATTAAAATGATTATGTAACTGAAGATTTGAATGTTCATTGAACGAAAATAGAGTTTGAAGTATAACTATTTTAATTTTCAGATTTTAGTAAAATATGAATTAAAATTACAGTAAATGATATATTTGACCCATCGAAATCATCGTATCTATTCCAATTTGTCGAAAATACCTCCGCGGCCGAGCTGTCGATATTTTTGAATGTGCCAACCCATAAGAAAAAAATATATAAAAGTATATCCAGGATATATCCCGGCGAATCTGTATATATGCGACATGTGTTTTTATATATGTCGCATATATCCAGATTCGCCTGTATATATCCCGGATATATTTATAAAAATTGACAACTTGGTCGTGGAGACGGTTCCGACAAATGGGAGTGGAGTTTCAATTTTTCACGGGCACATAAGACTTGCCTGATATACCTGACACACCGTTTTGGTGTGGTCTTCCAACCAGCACATTTGAAAATATCCACAACTTGGCCGTGGAAACGGTTCCGACAAATTGGAGCAGGGTCGATGATTTCGATCGGTTAAATGTATCAGTTACTGTCGTTTTAATTCAAATTTTACTAAATCTGAGGCTTAAAATAATAACACTTCAAAATCTATTTTCGTTCAATAAACGTTCGAAACTTCAGTTACATAAATGATTATGATAAAAATTGAATATCTAAAATCATTAAAATAAATAAATAAATTAGAGAAGACCCGGACAGAGAGGCCCCCCTGAAATTTTAATCAAGAAAAAAATTTTTTTTTTGTCTAAGTACTATAAAACCGATATATTTACGCATTTTTAGCCCTATGCATAACACCTGGGGCAAAGTGGACTAGCCGAAAGTTATAAAAAAACGATTTTTTTATATTTTTATCGTCAAAATGAAAGAAATTTAATCTATTTTCGTATTTATAGCCCTACCCATAATACCTAGGGCAAAATGGACTAGCCGAAAATTCCAAAAAAATGATTTTTTCATATTTTTATCGTCATTTAATAAAAAATTTAATATACTAATCCATTTTTTGGCTGATTCTCTATAGACGAGGCAAAATTGGCCACTAAAAATCTCTGAAAATAATAATTTGTATTCCAATTGCTAAAATTTTTTTAATAAAACAAAATTATCTGTAATCTATAAAAGCAAAAAATATGATTTTTTGGGTTAAAAATAATGACAAATAAGAAGTTTAGAATTGTTTTTTTTTATTGAATAACAATCAGTAATATCTAATCGTGGGGGAAAGATTTATTACACCTTAAAATTTTTTTTTTTTTGAGAAATATAAAACTAATAATAGTTGTCAAGAGAAAGCAATATATTTTTAAAAATGAAAACAATTTAAAAAAAAATTCATCGTTTTTTGGAGGGGGCCTCTTTGCCCAAAAAAAAAAAATTTTTTCAGAGTTTCGGCAAAATGTTCAGAAATTTGTTCGAAATAGGACAAAAGTAAAGTGATCTGATGGTTGAAAGCCACAAAAACTAATAATCAGCATGGACGGGCCGCCCTGCCCTGGTGTCCCCTATTCATGTAAGTATCTTATTATTCATGTACAAATTTGTTGAAATAGGCGATATGATAAAATATCATTACAATAGAAATGTTGATACATGATATGAGCCAAGTGCAATCCCCCCCCCCTCTCTCTCTCTCTCTCTCTCTCTCTCTCTCTCTCTCTCTTTCTCTCTTTCTCTGTTTTATTGGTTAATGTAAATTTTGATAATAAATTAATTAATGACAACATACCGTTGCATTGTGATGATTTAATTCTGTACTCATTAATCAGCCGAGCAGAAATAGTGTCGAAGAGATGACAGTGTATCAATTATTCCGGGTGTGCCTAATTCGCGATAACTTACGTGATAACACACCGGCAATTTAATTTTCACAATCACTCGAATATTTCGGTCAGCACGTGTTTGCTTTAATATGCGATGCCCCTAAGCTATTTAGAATTATTTTTAACAAGTATTATACAGATAAATTCTATTTAAATAATAACCAATCAATAGAAATAAAAATGACACCATCGAAAATAATGAATGCACGATAATATTTAGATAAGATATTAGAAAAATGGGCACAAAAAAATAACGCCATACAAATTTTAATAGTACATTACGCACCAAGGGAAGAAAGTAGAATATTCCAACCCATGAGTATAATTGCCTACCCAAGCCGAATGTGAGGATGGCAAACACGTGGATAGGGACGTCTTACTTTCCCCTCGATGTGTAATATAATGTTACAGAAACCTTTAACAATTTTTTAACTTCCCGCTAAGAAAATTGAAAATCTACCCTAAAAAGTTAATACTATGCTACCGTTTATAGCCCTCATGTCAATTGTTGTTATGGAGACTGTTGTCGTGGCAACGGTTGCTATGGAGATACTGGACGAACCTACTAATGTTAAACTGATACTTTCATATGATCTACTTATTAAACCATAGGTATAGCCAAATTCGGGTAATCCTACCTTGGCCCAAGTCTGGGTTGCCATTATAGCAGCCAAGGCTAGGGTATCCAATCTTGGTCCAGGGTCGAGTAATGATTAGGATGGCCAGGACTGAGTACCCAATCTTGAACCAAGCATGGGCGAATATTGGTGTGCGAAAGCTAGGTCCCCCAGTGCTGGGCCAAGCAGGGCCCCGTCGATCAACTCTGGTAGCTCCTGCATGGGCAGTAGATAAGAAACTGCGTTAAATTCCGCCTTAAATATCAAATTCGGTTCATTATTTCAAAGGATATTGGTGATTGAAAATGAACAAAATCCGGGCGTCGGTTGGCCCTGTGGGCCAGCGTCAAAACTTCCCGCTGTTTCGAGCTCAAGGTGCACGAAAATATTAATGTGACTATATTTTCCAGCTCTTAGAGCTCTGACAAAAAAAATAAAAAAATAAATTATATTATTATTATTTAAAATTTTTTATCATGTGAAATTTGTGTTTTTGACAGGTATCTATCTGCTCGAATGTGCTCGAAAGTGTTCCGAAAGTATCCGAAAGTGTTTCGATAGACACTTCCCAGGCACTTCCCAGACACTTATAGGCGAGATGCCAGAAAACTAACAAATAACCAATTTCAAATAGCAAAGTTAACAAGCATGAAAGCTCTTATAGCTCGAAAATCTTATTGCATGCGATTGTTTTTTTATGAGCTTTGCAAAATTTAACAAGTTACGCTTTATGCTAAAGTTTAAAAGTTTAAGAATCGAAAACCATTAATGAACAAGCGGTTTTTAAATTTTAATTTACGATTATGGTCAATAAACTAAATGCATTGAGGCAGAAATCAATGTCAATGATCGAAATCAAGATTTGAATGAGTTTTGACTTAGGTCAGAGCAATCATATGTAAAATATCAGAGAAAATTATTAAAAACTGTGTTTCTCCGATTTCATCGTTGATAATATGGTTTAAACTAAAGAACAAAGTTGATGGCATTATATGATGATCAAAAAAGACCATAAAGCGGAAAAGTTTGTATGATTTTAGACACAATTTAGTACAGTACATTTTGATCTATCTGGAAAAAATATCATAGAATGTTATTTTTTTTAATTTTCAACGCTGATATCTTTTGGAAAAATTAACTGATTTTGACGTTTGAGGTATCGATAGGCGCGTTTGATTGAATTTTGAAGCTGATTAGATTTTAACGTCGATCATTCAATTAGTATCTGAGAAATCAATAAAAAACTAAAAAAAAAACTTTTTTTTTTTCGTAATTCGACAATATTTTCGAGTCTACTTGATCAAATGATCTGAAATATTTACATACATACATACATACATACATACATACATACATACATACATACATACATACATACATACATACATACATACATACATACATACATACATACATACATACATACATACATACATACATACATACATACATACATACATACATACATACATACATACATACATACATACATACATACATACATACATACATACATACATACATACATACATACATACATACATACATACATACATACATACATACATACATACATACATACATACATACATACATACATACATACATACATACATACATACATACATACATACATACATACATACATACATACATACATACATACATACATACATACATACATACATACATACATACATACATACATACATACATACATACATACATACATACATACATACATACATACATACATACATACATACATACATACATACATACATACATACATACATACATACATACATACATACATACATACATACATACATACATACATACATACATACATACATACATACATACATACATACATACATACATACATACATACATACATACATACATACATACATACATACATACATACATACATACATACATACATACATACATACATACATACATACATACATACATACATACATACATACATACATACATACATACATACATACATACATACATACATACATACATACATACATACATACATACATACATACATACATACATACATACATACATACATACATACATACATACATACATACATACATACATACATACATACATACATACATACATACATACATACATACATACATACATACATACATACATACATACATACATACATACATACATACATACATACATACATACATACATACATACATACATACATACATACATACATACATACATACATACATACATACATACATACATACATACATACATACATACATACATACATACATACATACATACATACATACATACATACATACATACATACATACATACATACATACATACATACATACATACATACATACATACATACATACATACATACATACATACATACATACATACATACATACATACATACATACATACATACATACATACATACATACATACATACATACATACATACATACATACATACATACATACATACATACATACATACATACATACATACATACATACATACATACATACATACATACATACATACATACATACATACATACATACATACATACATACATACATACATACATACATACATACATACATACATACATACATACATACATACATACATACATACATACATACATACATACATACATACATACATACATACATACATACATACATACATACATACATACATACATACATACATACATACATACATACATACATACATACATACATACATACATACATACATACATACATACATACATACATACATACATACATACATACATACATACATACATACATACATACATACATACATACATACATACATACATACATACATACATACATACATACATACATACATACATACATACATACATACATACATACATACATACATACATACATACATACATACATACATACATACATACATACATACATACATACATACATACATACATACATACATACATACATACATACATACATACATACATACATACATACATACATACATACATACATACATACATACATACATACATACATACATACATACATACATACATACATACATACATACATACATACATACATACATACATACATACATACATACATACATACATACATACATACATACATACATACATACATACATACATACATACATACATACATACATACATACATACATACATACATACATACAT